>NC_141148.1:8542828-8842828 GCF_053477565.2 Lygodium microphyllum | reverse complement strand
TGCTACCATACATAGGGTTTTGTATATTTCCAACCACACTCGAATATATTGGGCCTTGCACACCATGCATTGGCTGCTGCATACCATAGGGATTTGTGCCATACATTCCCATATGCGGTTTCCATCCAACCATAGCATGAAAAATCGTGCTACCACCAAAGTAACCTGACTGCCCATCATAGCATGCATGTTTGGCTATCCAAAATCCATTGGATTGGCACTTCCATGATGGCCTTGTATTTGCATTCCTTGCCTCATAGGTACTAACCGTTTTGCTTCCATAGCATCTCTGAGCCATTCCTTGCTCCATAGGTACTAGTTGTTTTACTTCCATCGCATCTTTGGAAGCCTTCAAATGAAGGCTTTGGCATTCCCTTCAATGAACCTTGCTATCCCGAAGGTGTAGAAAATGACTTCCTCTTCTTACCCTTGCTATCCTTCTTCAGAGCATTTAACAATCAGTGAACTGAGGACCCTTTCTTAATTCAACAAAGAGATTTGTTGTTGTCCTCATCGGATTCTTAAGTTGGTCATCACATTCCTCTTCACTTTGCTAGTATTCAATCTCATTATGCCTTGAAGGCCCTACATCTTGCCCAACAGCAACATTTTCAGCTTGTTGTCCATGCTCTGAACCTTGTAGAAGATTGCGCATTACATTTCCTTCTTCCCCATGTGAGTATCCATACTGAGAGGCATCATCACTACTTGATTGCATCTCACTATATTAAAACATATTGCTGTAATTTCTCAATTGGGAGAAAACTCAACACTAGCACAAAGCTTTGGCTTGCAATGAGGTGCCTTGGGCCCACCAAATCAAGGGATTGAGTGAAATCAAGGCAATGGAACTATGAAACCAACCTTCCTTCTCGAATAGGGTCATAAAACCTAATCAAGCACTTCATTACAACAAGTAATAGCTTAGCATAAACTGAAAATGCACACACTATCTTAAAAATCTTGGATAGTACACACCTGCTTGGGCCCAAAACTGACGCCCCTTCTCGTATTACTTCATCTTTAATTGCTAATGAACAATGTACAAGCTGAGATTTCACAATCTCCTTTGCTAATCCAAAAGCCCCTTGCTGTATATACAATTAGCAAAAAGCAAGATGGACCAATTGCCCCTTGATTTTCAACCAGGAATTGCACAAGTGGAACCACCAACTAGCCAAATGTTGCCCTGGTTTACATTCGATGACCTGGCATCCAAAATCCCTGTCAATTCTACGAATTTCAAGTACTCATTTCAGTGTACAATCCCTATTCCAATTGACACGGGTCCCAAAGTTGCTATCAAACCCTAATTTTTGCAAAAATTTAGGGTTCACAGTAGAAATCCTTCTACTATACACCAAATTTGGCTAAGATTTCTTGAGAATGACTAAGAAGTGCTGAGTTTTTTTTTTTTAATTATTGGAGAACGTAAGAGAAAGTCAAGATGAGAGAGAAACTGATTTTCTTCACATAAAAACCCTAAAATCTGCTTGTTGCCTGCTCCAGCCTGCATTTAATGCAGTCACCAACTGCCGCACACCTCCAAAATATTATTACCTAATCAACAATGTTATTGCCAATTCCTAGAAGGTCTCTCCCTATTGTCCCCTACCTACTGAGGTCCCCAAATGGCTGTCTTCTATAACAAATTGTTGTTCTCTAATCAAAAAATGGACCAACAACTCCCTCTCTCCCCTAGGTTGTAAACTAACTGAATGGCTGACATTTAGCTACCCGCCAAAAATGTTTTCTCAATTTGCATGGGCATTTTTGCAAAGTGGCAGCCTTCTAAACCCATTGTTCAACATTATCCAGCCATTTGATTAATTTTCAAAATTAAATCATCCTAGAAATGAATTTCAGCCCTTTTGACCTTGCCCAAAATTAAATTTGGCCATCCCTAACCAGGTCATTTGCAACCTGGGGTGGTCCCCAACCTCTATTGATCCTTAGACTGGCATTAATTAATTAGTTAATGCTAGTCCCTAGTGTTATCACTGACACTTATTGGCCAAATAACTATGCTAGGGTCAAATCTTACACCAATTGAACCCCAAAGCCTAGCTGGCATAACTTAACCAACTTTTACCTTTGACAACCACTGCATCCTTATGGTCCTTAGCCTGTTATTATGAAATAACTACCATATGCATTACATGTACTAAAGAACCTTGCACATTTGATCAATAACTTAATCAAATGTTATCGGCAAGATTAAAGTATCTTAAAATTTCATGTCCTCGTGACAGAAGATAGTGGTGGGATGGGAGAGAGTCGAGAAACATGGTTTACTTCCTTAAATGAAACAGATGATAGTGATATACCTAATGAAGGGTGTCTACTTTGACAGCCTCCTCTATTAAAGTTAACATATTGAAAATCATCCGAATCCTGCACAACAAAAGAAGAAACAAGAGAGGGTTTTGGCTCATATTACTCAAAAGGATTATAGGAACTTGACATAAGGCCTGGCTAAGATAAAAAAGATGGATCGCCAAATGAACTAAATGTCATAGTCCCTCCAAGATCAGAGAGGTGGCCAATCTCACCAATTGGTCCAAGCAAAGTAGTAGCACTCGTTGGAGGAGTGTAAACCGAACTATATGTGATGCACACACAAGTACTCCTCAAACTCTTCATAAGGTGACCAAAATGAGAAAAAAAAGATAGAAAAGGTGATGGTGTATCTACCTCCTTCTCAAGGCCATAATGTCTTCTCAAAGCCTAATAGGGCATTTATAAGATTCTAAGAAAAATGTGCCTAAGACATAATGAGTCAAAATCGAACCGCTTGTGAGTCTTACATAAACACTTGCCTCCACAATCACCGTAGAATACTCTTTATATGAGTACCGGCTCTGACACCATGTAAAGATATGCCAGGGTTTGCACTAAGAAAATACAATATATATGACCAAGACTGAAACACAAAGCCTCGCATAGAGACAAGTAAAACTCACGCCCTAAACACAAAATGCAAAACACAAAACTCAAATACAGAGACAAACACAGAGAGAAGAAACTCTGACATGAATGAATATTGTAAATGAACGTAAGAGTGCACAGAATGCACAAGGGCAGAGCAATACAATGTCGAAGAGTGACATCCCTTGGAGATGGACCCCAAGTGCTATGACCACCAGTCTGAGTGTTGAAGTGAAAAAAACACCAAACATTGATAACCAAAGTATCAAAGAGCTTAGGCAACTACAAAGGATGATGAGGGCGATAATAGAAGGCTACAAACATATCAGTAGAAGGGCCACATGGAGAAGGAAGTTCGCCAACTTCCACCAAGTAGGGTGAAGGCCAAATGCAAGCAAAAGGAGGTCACCGAAAGATGTGGGAGATCACTGTCAACTATCGCCTAGTGTAGAAGTGTCCAAACGCAAACTAAAGGAGGCAGATTGAGCTAGCAATGGCAAAAGAGTCCAAAGGCAGCAAGAAGAAGGGCACCAAACAGTGGATGATGGCTAAGGATGCAGGCACCAAGCACTACAAGGACTAATGGAGAAGTGGCAATAGTCATGAACAGTAGACCACCTGAAACCAGCCTTCATTCTTGGAAAGAATCATAATTCCCTGATCAAGCACTTAATTACAGCAATCAATAAATGAACATAACTTAAATTGCACAAATTACCTTAATAATCTCGGACATTGCACACCCTGTTGGCCCCAAAACTAGCGCCCCTTTCGGTATTTCTTTAACTTGATTGCTAGTGGAATGAGTATAAGCTGAGATTCACAATCTCCTTTGCTGTTCCAAAAGCCCCTTTGCTATAGCATCAATCAGCAATCAATTCAAGCCAATTGCCCCTTGATTTTTCACCACCGACTTGCACAAATGGAACCTCCAACTGGCCAAATGCTGCCCCGAATTACAATGAATGGGTTGGCATCCGAATTCCCTCATGATTACACAAATTCATAAATTTCAGGTGATAAATTCACTGCACATTGGCCTTCACCAATTGGCATGGATCCCAAGGTGGCTATCAAACCATAACTTCTACAAAACCTCAAGGTTTCCAACAGAGATCTCTCCACCATCCACCAAATTTGATTGAACTCTGATCCAAAAGGTTGAGAAATGTCGAGATTGACTAACCACAAGCCAGAGAAGGTGAGAGAATGCCAAAAGAGGAGAGATCAAGAATTCTTGGAAAGAAAGTCCTTCAGATTCCGTCAAAAGAGGCCTACAAGCTATTGCTTATTTGCAAGGATGTCAAAATTTGCTATCACTAGCCACCAAGCTGCTATCACTAGCTTCAAGAAGCCTCAAAATTGCTGTCACCTGCTGCTGATTGCCCTTCTCTTGCCCTTGGCTACCTCAGAAGGTCCTCCAATGGCTGTAGATCAGACCAACAACATCTCCTCTCTCTCTCTTGCGAGCTAAATGCATTGAATGTCTCTTTCTAGACTCAAACGACGTTTTCCAATCTTGTATGGGCATTTTTGCCGAGTGGCAGACTTCTAAAAATTTTCAGCATTATCCAACCTTTTAATCAACTTTCAAAATTAAATAATTCTGAAAATTAAATTCAGCCATTCTAACCATGCCCAAAATTAAATATGGCCATCCATAATTTAATTGGCTAGGCCATTTGCAACCTAAAGTAGTCCCAAACCTCTATTGGCCCGTAGACTTGCATTAATTAATTAATTAATGCTAGTCTCCAGTGTCACCACTAACACTTGTTGGTCAAACCAATGTCCTAGGGTCACATCTGATACCAATTGACCATTATCACAACTTTTGCTTCTGCATTCTCGAGGTCCTTGGCATCTTACTTTGGAATAGTTGCCATGTGCATCACATGTACTTAAACAACCTTACACATTCGATTAATAAGTTGATCAAATGTTATCAACAAGATTAAAGCATCTCAAAATTTCACGTCCTCGTGATACCACCACGTGAGTGAAGGCTAATGGCTAAAATCTTCACTAAAGAGAGAGAAACCTACACAAAAGGATAAGGTTGAATGTTGGGCAACCCATCTATTTATAGATCTTAATGGGTGCCCCCAAAAAATTTAGGGTTTTAGGGGACCACTAAAACTCTCTTAAACCGCGCATCAATTCTGCATCACTCTTCTATAGGCTACATGTTGATGCCTGCCTACTCCCATTAGTCATTACAATCGTCAAGATCCATCTCCAGTATACATCACTCTTCGACTACTCCCTTAGTCCCCCTCCCATGAGAGCCATCAATTATTGACAGCTTTGCCTTTGAGTATCTTATACACTCATTAATTCATTCAACGTTCATTCACTTACTTCAGAGTTATCTTTCTTCTCTACTTGTGTTTTTGTGTGTTTCTCTAAGAGTTATCTTTTTTCTCTACTTGTATTTTTGTGTGTTTCTCTAAGTTTTTGTGCTTTAGTCGTGTTCATACATTTTGTGTTTTCTCTGTGCAAACACCCTAGCATATCTTCATTCAGTATCAAACCCACTGCTCTTCTAAAGAAATACATATGCCTATTGTGGAGGCCTGGTTTATGCAAGATACATAAACGATATGTAACCAGCTCACAATGGATGAGACTTGTTCCTCTTGGAATGCTATAATACCTTCTCTAGTTTCTCTATCATTAGAGGCCTTGAGGAGACATTATGGCCAGCGAGGAAGATAATGCATCAACTTCTTCATATTCTTTCCGAATGTAGATGTAAAGCGAATGGCGGATGTAGAGTTTAAAGAACTCTTGCATATCAATGAAAAGTTAAAAGGGTACATGCATATCAAATTTCCCAACTATACTAATGTTTCTCTAGACTGCAAAGCATCAAACTTTTGATGGTGAGAATGGCCGCCTCTCAAATCAAGGAGGACATGTATTCGGAACAACCAGCGACCCATCTCTTCATCATAGCCAAGGGTAGTATCAGGTTCATATAACCCTTTTTGAGTCATATGAAACAAAAACCTTCCCTGTTTCTCTTTCTAATACACAGGATCCTAATCATGATCAATTCGATTATATTACTTTCAATAGAGAAGGCTCTAGAAGTAGACATACATCCACAAGTATACCTAAATTTTTATGTTATGTTTCATTTGCGAAGGAGTTTATCTCAACTCAACCCCGAGTCCTTTAGGAAAGAGCTTAATTATAATCAACTAAAGAAATAGTTGAGTTACAATGAACCAGAGAGAGAAAAGAAGTAGCTCTCTTTCTCACAAGATCATAAAAAGATGTACATGCATCACTTAGTATGCAATAAAAACGACTGATTTATTTACAAGATAAGAATAAAAAGAGAAAAAATCGATATTTCTCCATCAATGAGCAACAACACATTGATATAGCTTAGTTCTTGTTCTTGAAATAGAAAAAGAGCTCGAGAAAAATAGTTATAATGAATTTACAAGTCTACAGTTTATGGCTAAGAAAACTAATGTAAAATAAGAAAAAACGAGTTTTCTTTATGGAGGAAAAGGGGGAGCTAGTGCAAAAAAGAAAAATGAAATAGCACAAAACAAATGTCCAACCACATGTCACAAGATGCAACAAATGGTGTGGCATTTGGAAGTCTGTGTAACAAGTGTCTCCTCTATGGCTTTTTTTTTTTAAATTAAGTATTGTTAAGAACAAAAACAACAAAATTTACTAAGCAGTATCAAAATACAAAACTTGTTATTTTATAAAATGTCATTCCTAATTTTTAGGACTAGCATTTTTTGACCGATCTGAGACTCCTAAAAATTAGGGATCTCCTAAATTTTAAGAGTCTCTTAAAATTTAGGAACCACTTTTCCCTGCTAAAATTTAGACACTACCTCCCCTCCCCCCTAGCCCCTTTTCTCCTCCCCCTCCCCAAAAAATTATGGATGTCATGTGAAAGCTCTTTACAAATACATTATTAAAACAATGCTGAAATCTAGGTCGTATAGGTGAAACTCTGTGCAAGAAATACAACCAGCTACGAAGGAGAGAAATGAGAGAGTGGACAATAGATAGTATGTAAGCTGAAAAAATGGAGAGTATACTTGCTAAACTGAAAGTGATAGTATAAAAGTAGAACTAAGGTCTAAGATAGACCTAAGCCCTAACTCAACTTGAGTCAACTAACTCTAGTAGTAACTGTAAAAGTTGACACAACTTGTTACTTTAGTTGTGCTCACACTACAAGCTAAACAACTAAAACATTGGACACTACCCCATGGAATTAGTAAATTCTAACACCCCTCTGCAGTGCCAATGTGATGGAAGTACAAGAAGAGCAATCACCAAAGGATAGCAAGTTCAATGACTTTCGAAAAGCCTATCCTCAAACTTCTTACAAGGTAGTGCTTTGGCAAAAACGTCAGCAGCATTTTCCTATGTAGGAAAATATATGAAGTTGATCTCTCCTGCATAGCATCTCTATTTGACATAATGGTAATGTACCTCAATGTGCTTCGTTGCAAGCACGAAACACAAGATTCCATGTCACCGCAATAGCACTCTAGCTATCAAAAAGAATGAGTGTAAAACCATCCAATGAAATCTGTAGATCAACCAATAATCTACATAACCACACACATTCCGCTATTGCTGTGAAGGCTACCCTGTACTCAACCTCAAAGACAACATACCTACTATGGGTTATTTCTTATTTGGCCATGGAATGCATGAGCGGCCTAGGAAAAAACAATGTCCACTAATAGGTTGCCTAGTATTTAAATCACCAATCCAATCTGAATCGCTCCAAGTCTATAGGTACAAGTCTCTTTCCCTAGGAAATAATAATGCACATGACAGAGTACCTTAATCTAAAGATCCACTTAATAGCTTGTCAATACTATCAAAAAGAATGAGTGTAGAACCACCCAATGAAATCTGTAGATCAACCAATAATCTACATAACCACACACATTCCGCTATTGCTGTGAAGGCTGCCATGTACTCAGCCTCACAAGACAACATAGCTACTATGGGTTGTCTATTATTTGGCCATGGAATGCATAAGTGGCCCAGAAAGAAACAGTGTCCACTAATAGGTTACCTAGTGTTTAAATCACCAATCCAATCTAAATCGCTCCAAGTCTATAGGTGCAAGTCTCTTTCCCTAGGAAATAATAATGCATATGACGGAGTACCTTAATCTAAAGATCCACTTAATAGCTTGTCAATGTACTGTCCATGGATTCTGCATAAACCTGCTCACTTGGAATACTGCAAATTGTATGTCAAGGCATGTGTTGCAAAGGTAGATAAGATAGCCAACAACCGGGCGGTAAATTTCAACATCAAACATCTCTTCACCATCATGCATGGACAGCTTTAGCCCTAGCTCCATAGGAGTGCACATAGATTTGTAATTTTGCATATTAAACCTATGCAAAAGCGTATCCATATATTATCATTGCAGCATGCTAACGCCATGCTGATTTTGGGTGAATTGAATTCCCAAATAGTAGTGTGAATAACCCAAAGGAAAGGTATGTTAAATTTTTAGGTCACATGTGTTTCAAACAGTATCGGTGAAACAAACTTTTTCCTACTTTCTTAGCCATATGCATATGCGTATGAAAAAACTATGGTCCATGTCATCCTTGAAACATCTAGAAACCAATGGGCAGATCAAATGGATGAATCAAACCATGGAAGATATGCTTCAAGCATATGTCTCCCATAGGCAATTTGATTGGGAGCATTACCTTTCTCAAATTGAGTTTGCTTATAATAGTACTAAGCATTCGGCTACTCTTTATAGCCCATTTATGCTTATAGACAGTTATGAGCCGAAACAACTAATTGCGATACAACTCAAGGGGGTGAAAATAAAGTCTGTAGTCAACTTTCTACACAATATGCATGAGATATTAACAATCGCTAGGAAAAGTATTAAATCGGCCCAGGATCGTGCCACGTTTTATACTAACCGACATCATACTCCCAAAGAGCTCCAAAAAGGTATGTGGATTTACCTCAAAAGTCCCAAAGAACTCTAATTCGATGACTACCCACAAGTGTTATAAATTCTCTTTCAAGTATTATGATCCTTTTCAAACTCCCAAGAAGATAAGTAGCATATCCTATGAGTTGGACTTACCTTTGGAAACTTGAATCGTTTGAAAGAATGACTCGATGAGCAGATTGTTCCAATTGAAAAAGTCCCACAACTTGAGAGTACTACTCATTATGTTCCACTTGAAATCTAAATTGGTTCTTGACCTTAAGACTAAACAATCCTGTCAAACCGTTTGTCTCGAGTATTTAGTTAAGTGAAGACGGCTACTTATGAGTTAGTATATTCATTGAAGAATTGTTTTTCTCACTCCATTCCTAAGGATATTACCAAGGACAACAATCATTCATAAGGGGGAAGGTGTTATGTCCCTGGACATCCGAATGGTGGGTGCTAGTAGCACTAGTCATAGTGGTCATGAGGTGAGTGAGTATGAATGCACTAAGGACACCTTAGGGTTAGGGCAACTGAGTCCTATAAATAGGACTCACGACCCTATTGTGCACATTCATTGTGTGATAACCACTTTTGGACTCTTGGCCCATTGGCTAACGCATTCGTATACATGGATGATATAGGCTGGTGGTATGGGACCCCAACCCTTGGAATGTGATCATGGCTCGAAATGTAGCTAGTTCCTAGGCTCAGGAGTGAGCCTGTCTGGCTCTATAGCTAGGAGGTGAGTCTCATATCCAATCCCTTTTATGTCGAGCTTGGCTCGTGTCATATCTTGTGTGCAAGTTGGACCTTAGGGGGACGTTTCAAATAGCCTACTCAACAATTGAAGTAACAAAGGAAGAACTAGCAAAATGAAAATCATATGTTACTTGCACTAATTCTGATGGGAGTGGGTCTATTGGACATGACATTATACCCTTGTTAATATATCCCCTTTGAGCTAGGGATCCTAAATTCTCACCAACTTCTAGTTTTGACTGCCGCGCACCTCCCTCCAATTTGTAGACTTGGTCATTGGGATGATATGTCAAAGGAACCTAAGCGTTATGAGAAGGGTCATGAGGTAAAGGATTACTTGGACCTACTTATTTTATCTCTATTCCTCCATCTCAAGATTTTGTAGTATCTTCTCAAGAGACACAATAATAATCCTTCTCTTTGAGTTATATGCTTGTGAACTTGAAAGGAGGGTCAAGATACACTCCCCCAAAGCTTGCAATGAGGGAAAATTGGGATCAAAGATATAGGCTCTAAGGGAGACTGCTTTGGTGGAGATGGTTGAGACATCATGAAGAGCCTTCTTGCATGCTCTCAAAATGCCAAGCTTTTTTGGTTGTAAGTCGAGAGCACCCATCCCTCATACCAATGAAGAAATGTAGAGAAACGCAAATAATATGACAATATGATGAACAAAATCTAATGAATGTGACTATAGGAATATAGATGATACAAATGAGGCCTTCAAGCTCAATGCCTCAAGGACAAGGAGAACATGAGTTGAGAATGGTCTTGGAGATGCCAAGAACAGCTACAAGAGTGTGTTGAACTTGAAAAAGATCTCGATTCCCGAAAGACATTAACAGCATGTTAGCCAATCATGTCCTGGACAGTCAGTGCAGTATGGCAAAGAAGACAAGCTTCAGCAGCTTCAGATGTAGGTTCAAAATGCGGGGAAGCCTATTTCTTCCGAAGACATGGCGATCACTTTACTATCCCAGTTGCCGCCACGATTCAGTACTTTTTATTCCGCTCTTATTGCTTCAAGGCGGGAGTCGACTCTTCGGTGGGAAGAATTGGTTCCTATGGTCTTGGACCAGGAGGAACAATTGAAGGGATAGAATGCTTCCAAATCGGAGGCATTGGTTGGTCAAGCCTCTCAAAAGAAGGGGAAGGACCAAAAGAAGGAGGAGGAGGACAACAAATCCAAGAAGGACAAGGAGAAAGAATCAACTTGCCATATTTGTGGCAAGACCGGTCACTGGAAGAAAGATTGCCCCGACAAAGACAAGAAGGATACCAAGAAGAAGGACACAAAGGACTCTGGAGCAGTGGCTGCACCCTCATCAGCTGCTTTTCTACACTTAGCAGTCATTGAGGACTTTACACCGACAACTTCTGATGCTGCGATGACAGCTCCCCAAGCTCGAGAGTGGATTGTGGACAGCAGTGCCTCACGGCACATAACTCCTTCCGTTGGTGTTGCCCATTTGCGACCTTCACGTAGGCAAATTCTCATTGGAGACAACTCTTCTATGTCTATTGCTGCGCAGAGTGAGATGCAGCTTATTCCAGACGGATGTGGTGGTACCCATACCTCTGAGGTGTTGCATGTGCCAGGATTGGGATATCATTTACTTTCGGTTCATAAGATTTGTGCTCTTGGCCTCTTGGTGGAGTTTGACAGTGATACTGTTCGAGTCCTTGATCGTGGATCGAGGAAGGTTCTCTCTGCAGGATACGAGTAGAATGGAGTCTACAAATTGAAGTCTTCTTTAGCTCTTACTTTTCTTCTTACTTCTCAGACACAGTCCGAGCTATAGCATGCTCGGTTTGGCCACCTGAACTACGAGTATCTTCGGAAGGCGTCATGAGGGTCATTTGTCCGAGGCTTGCCGGACATAGTGGTGAGCCATCAGCCATGTGTCTCTTGCATTCGTGGGAAACTGCATTAGGATGTGATTCCCAACAAAGCTTCTAGGCGGTCTACTTCACCCATGGAGCTTGTATCTACGAATCTTTGTGGCCCGATGAGGACCGAGTCCCTGAAGGGGAGCTCGTACTTCATGTTGATCGTAGATGACTACAACAGGATGACTTGGGTCTATTTTTTGACTTGAAGTCAGAGGCTTTCTCTCATTTCAAGGATTGGCTTCTTTTTTAGGAGAACCATTCTAGGCCGGCAATTGAAGACCTTGCATTCAGACAAGAGAGGTGAATTTGGGTGTGACACTTATGTGCACATTCCGAAGACGTAGCGTGATAAGTTCAAGGCGGCTTCCCGACGACAGGTTTTTGTTGGCTATAGCTCCCAATCCCAAGGTAATCGTTTGTTTGATCCTATTAAACGCGATGTTTACACGAGTCAAGATGTGCGGTTTGTGGAAGTACCGGCCATAGAGGGGGGTGAGGAGCACCCCGTCCTTGGAGATCCAGGGAAAAGTTGGACTCCCGAGACAGTTTCTTTGGAGCCAGAGCCTCTTGATGGAGATTCTTCTTCGGATTTAGAGTCTTCTCTTCCACCGGCCACCCCCAAGGAGCTTCCGCCGATGGATGTTCCTGAGTCTTCAATAGTTGGAGAGAGACGGGAAGAGGTCCTCGTTGGGCCTGTGACACCCTCCGAGATTTAGGGATCAAGGGGGTCCCTGAGGAGTGGGAACCACAAGATGGACCGCTGAGGTCATGGAGACACCAGACACATTCTTTGGAGCTTGTTTACTCCAACTATTGTTTGCTGACCCGTGTTATGCAAGATCGAGAGCCCACTTCAGTGAAGGAGGCTTTGCAATCTAATCATTGACGGAAAGCCATGGAAGCCGAGTTGGAGGCTATTGAGAGGAATGGCACTTGGTCTCTTGTGCCTCGTCCCTCTCACAAGAAGGTGATTGGTATCAAGTGGGTCTTCAAGACCAAGTACCTTAGCGATGGTTCTTTGGACAAGCACAAGGCTCGCCTTGTTACTAAAGGTTTTGCTCAACACCCAAGCATTGATTTCCATGATACTTTTGGCCCCACTGCTTGTATGGCGACTATTCGAGCTGTTCTTGCCTTGGCTGGCCATAGGAGATGGCCTATTTATCAGTTGGATGTGAAGTCGGCCTTTCTGAATGGTGACTTGCAGCAGGAGATCTATGTTGAGCAGCCTCTTGGCTTTGGCTCCTCAGATGGGAAAGTTTACAGGTTAAAGAAAGCCTTGTATGGCCTTAAGCAGGCTCCGCGTGCATGGAACGAGAAGATTGACTCATTTCTTCAGACGAAGTTGGAATATCGACGCTCCAAGGCTGATCCGCAGCTTTATATGCACACTTCCGAGGTTGGTCGTGTGTTGTTCGTGTTATATGTTGATGATTTGATTTTGATAGGGGATCATGCGCAGAAGGTCCAAGAGACCAAGACAGCTCTACATCAGGCATTCGAGATGACGGATTTGGGGCTTCTTCATTTCTTTTTGTGTCACGAGATTTATCAGTCTCATAGGGGGATTTTCATCTCTCAACAAAGATACATTCAAGAGCTCTTGGTGACTTTTGAGATGGAGACTTGTCAGCCCCTTACTACTCCTATGGATCTGAATTGGAAGGCCACTTCACACTCCGATTCTCCCATAATGGATGCTTCACACTACCGTCAGTGGATTGAATCCTTGATTTGGCTTCTCAACACTCGTGTTGATCTTTGTTTTGCTGTGGGTCTTTTGGCAAGGTTCATGACGGAACCCAAACAGGTACATTGGTAGGCTGCCCTGAGGATTCTTCGGTATTTAAGGGGGACCTCTGACTTAGGGATTTCTTATCCCGTCGGTACAGATGCTTCCGATCTGGTTCTTGCAGGTTGAAGTGACTTGGATTGGGCTGGAGATGTGGACCACCGACAGTCTACTATAGGCTACTGTTTTATCTTGGGTACAGGTGTTATCTCTTGGAGTAGCAAGAAGCAGCCCATGGTTGCCCTTTCTTCTACTGAGGCAGAGTATCGGGCTGCATCTTCCACTACATGTGAGGTTGTGCGGCTTCGGAGATCATTTGAGGAGCTTGGCTGCCCCCAGAGTTGTCCTACTCTTCTGCAGTGCAACAATGAGAGTTGCATTGCCTTGGTATGGAATCCCGTATTCCATGCCCGGACGAAGCACATTGAGATCCAATATCACTTCATTCAGGAGAAGCTTCTGGATGGGACCATTGATGTGGAGTCTTGCAAGATGGAGGATAATCTTGCATATTTGTTTACGAAGGCGCTTCCCCAAGCTCTTCTTCAGTAGCATTCCAAATCCCTCAGTCTTTTCACCCGTCCAGGATCTGAGAGGGGGTGTTAGCCAGTCATTTCCTGGACAGTCAGTGCAGTATGGCAAAGGAGGTGCCATGTCATCAGTGCCACGTCAGCAGTGCAGTCAGACTGCACAATCGGCCAGATTTCTGCCACAGCCGACCTGATGCTGTTTTTTTATTATTTCCTAGCTATTTAATAGCCGGTTCTTGTGGCACACTTCATCATTCACTCTTCAGTGATTTCAGATTCTGATCTTGAAGATCTGTTGGCTGAGACAGACTGTGCTCGGGCTGACGGAGATCAAGGTCATCAAGTCAGAGACATACGCAGATATTTCCTTTGCCCCCTTGTGTATTTCTGCACTCTTATACAGCATACTACACCGCAGATTTTCTGTGTTTACACTGTCTCCTTTTCTCTCTCTCCCTTCTCTCTATGTTCTCTCTCTCAGTCTTTGTCCTACGCCTCCGCATCGCTGCACTCTGACACAGCAATCCACCATAGCTTATGAAGATGGGTCGTACTAGAGGGAGAGAAAGGCAGCCCTCATGACCAGCAGAATCTCGATAGAGACTCGGAACAATGAACGCAATGTGAGCAGGCTGAAAACGCAGCCCAATCAGGCCATGAATGAGGGTAAAATGATGATGTCAGCTGGCTGTCCACTGTATGCAGAAAACCCAAACTGCACAATGTAAAACACAGGCTGCAGCAGATTATGCAAGTGGCAAATAGTAGGCAGCAGCTGTCAATGATGAAGACAAGCTACGCAGCATCTAATGATGTCCTACAGGACAAAACAGCAGCATCCAGCCGCTAAGTGGCAGGCTGGACAGCTAAGGCAGCACCTCCAGACAGTAATGTGGCATCTCCTCTGGCTGGATGGCAGCTCCCCCAAGGGGTGTGCACAGGAAAGGAGTGGGCAATTTCTTATGGTTATATGACGATGGATAATCACGCATCATGGATGAGACTCAATGCACAATATGTCCTTTTAGAGGGGATTTTTGACATTTGTTCTAAATAAAAATAATGCCTTATTCACGATACTACATGACTAGCCTAGCTAGCCTGAGGATCCTATTGAACAACTAGCTTAACTAGCCTAGGGATCTATTGCATGACTAGCTTAAGCATAGGGCCACCACCAGAACACTCCTCTACCAAGTCTCTAAAGGGGAAGATACCTCAAGGGTGTTTCTCCTTAGCAGCCAAGGATGCATCTATTCTCCCACTCCCACAAGGGATATAAGATCGACCTGAGAACCAAAGTCCAAAGAAGCTCCAATGGACTAGTCAATCAAGCCTTTGAACTCTGAACTCCTAGAAGGCATTGGTTGTAGGAGTTGACCATATACCACACTACCAATGGGCCTCTATACATAGTTGGTACAAGCGGGTGGAGGTAGGGTGTGCAAGATGCGGGGCCCCTAATTGCCAAGGAGCTTGATGTATTCCTCACTCGAGGTCTACTCTACACAGGGATTTACACTACCTGATGTTTGTCTAGTCTTTGTATGAAATTCGACATCAATGCAGCCCAACTTCCGGCGAGGGTGCAAAATGTACTGTTATCGATTTCACAAACGGTCCACCGAACTATACTAAAACAAATGAGAGAATATTACGCATCAGGTATCATAAGAACTTAGTATCACAACCCTCTATGCTAATAATGCTAGATTTTGGATAGGTTTGTAGGATATCTTACTTGTGACTCGCCACAATAAAGATAGTTTACTATGTGGCATGAACACGTGTATATTATGAAGGTTGAGACGTATTGTAAAATTCCAAGCTGCCACATAAAATAAATATTTTCTACCATAAAAGATTTTGAAAAGAGATTCTACAAGTCTTGATTATGCGTGCAGAATGTTAAATTTCAAATAAGGTTTGCAGCATCTACTTCCTCTGTCCTGAATTTATGCATGATTTTGTCCAGAACATCTAAAGGGCAGTATGAAATTTGGATCGTTGTCAGCCGATCCACAAGTAAAATGTGGTTATTTCAATACTATACATCTGGGAAGAAGAAAATGAAGAAATAGATTACAGCACCGAACATGTTGTTGCCCGCTCAAGTCATCGGCAGCCGATGGCAGGATTAGGATTTATGTATGGTGCGAACAAAGAAAGAAATGTTCACAATAGATGAGCGTATGTGAAAGAGAAGAAAAAGAGGGATAATGAGGCCAGATTGCAGATGCAAAATTGAAAGACTTACGATGTGGCTCTTACGTTGGCACTACCAATCTTCTACGTAACGCTAATTGCAGCTATGTCAGGGGTCTATTCCTGTGGATCGATGTCAAGACGAACTTGGAGTCTGGTATCAGACCTTACAGCAACTAAAGGCTTGAAGCAAGGAGAAGTTCAAAAGCCATCCCGGCGCAGTGGATGGAGCAAAGACATAATGGATACAATAGCCCTGTCTGGATCCTTTGATTTACAAGTGATTCTCTCTCTCTCTCTCTCTCTCTCTCTCTCTCTCTCTCAGAGGATGAAAGGTTCTTACCTTGCAAGAATACAAGCGACTTCCAAGAAGCCATGCTCGCTTGGCTTGGACACATTGAGGGGCTTCTGCTGCGCCGGGCACGTCCGGCCTTGAGTTGCCATAGACGAACACGTGTTGCGGTGGAGGAGAAGATGAAGCCGACTGATCAGCCATTTTTAGCTCTCGAAGCCTAATAAAAATTCAGCCGTGTATGATGGATATGTCTGTAAACCAGTGCTGTGCGCTGGTCCGCACGGCGCCTCTAAAGCTATTGGGTTTACCCCTCTATTTGAAGCTATTATTTTTCCATTTGAAGCTAAAACTATATTTGGCTTACATCCAAAAGTAAACGTAACTAAAGTTATCGACATTATTAATATAGTTTGATCCATCTAGGGAGTGCCCCATTATTACATCCATTCATGGTATAGTATGATTGTAATGGATACAATGTCATCTACCTACCAACAATGCAATTGCCAACTTTCTCCTTATTATTTTTCCATTAAACGTAAAACTATGATTGAATTACATCAAAAAGGTTAAAAGCACGTGTGATTGTGGTACAATATATGTATATACATTTGTATCATTTTCTTTTCAAAATGTTGGTGACTATTCTCTTAAGATGTGGGTGTTGAATCAACTAAAGCTTTGTATTATGCTTGAACCATTTAGATGCAACTTTGAGGATACTTAGCATGTAACCTATTTGGTTTTCTAAGTGAATGTTACTAATGAGAAAGAACACACTAACCAACAAATATTTATGTCAAATATAATGCCAATGGCATATATACATAGATTTGCTTGACCCACATCATTGAATTAAAGAGACTTGAGGACATCAAAAAAATTTCACACATACATCACTTTTTATATAAATGTGCACTCTTGTAAATATCTCTTGTGGATTTTCCTTGAATCCATATGGCACACTATTTCAACAATTCAACTCCTATCGAGCTTTATGTATGTACTAGGCACTCCACGCCTAGCGCCTAGTGCCAGCTTTCTCCTGGCACTTCGCGCCGAAATGTGAAGCACAAATGTTTTAATTTGTTCACACATTCTTCCACTTAGTAATGAATCAAATAGTCTTGCAATTTTTAAACTTCATTATTAAATCTAACAATTCAATACAATAACATTGATTATCTCAACCATAATAATTGGAAAAGATAACAAAAGCAAAAGTGATTTTTAAATATCACTAAAAGAATTCCAACTATAACAACAGGTAAATGGAAAAGAAAGTATATAATGTTTTCAAAAAGATAGTTATACTGTCGAAAAGAAAGCTTTCTCTTCTTAGATGAATTATCAATAGTGGATCTAGCACGGGAAACATGTGTGGGCGAAGTTGTGACACGCCCCGCCCCAGATTGTGCTGCAACATCTAAAAACAAAAAAAAAAGAACTTTAGAAATAACAATATTAAATTTATAAAGCAAAACATTAATGAAAATGGTGAGTAAGTATTACCTGGGGACGTAATATGATTGGCTCTAACATTAGTAGAGCAGTCGGTGAAATTTGGATGAAACTGATGCAAAGTTACAAAACATGATAAATCTTGAAACTCCCATTTACTCCAATCATTCGGTATGTGTCTAGTGTGGGACCGAGATATGAAGTACTCAACATCTGTTTGTCCAACATAGTAGCATTGGATCCATCCAAAATATAAAATTTCTACATATAAAGAAGTGTTTCCATTAGTAAATCCATCCAACATAGTAGCATTGGATCCATCCAAAATATAAAATTTCTACATATAAAGGAGTGTTTCCATTAGTAAATCCATCATTGGGTAATCTTTCGATTACCCTAGCCAAAGTTCTATGGATAATATCATCCGTAGCAATAGTTCACAATGCTTCTTGAAGTCTCATTTAATAAGGAGAGGCACGATAATATTCGAATACTGTTTGGGCCATCTATTAATAAAATTTAGAAAACATAAAAATTAGTATTATTGATCAAATTTTTAAAAAAAAGAAAAAATGACTTTACAATATCGAAATTAGAAGACCAATTTAGAAGAGAAAAATCTCATCAATCAAGACTTTCAATTTGTCCGGAGACTTTACTCTTGAGAAAGCAACATAGAGTTGACCATGAGTAAAGACTGGGGTTTTTAGATATATCCCCAAACATGATAACGTTTGGCCTTGAGATTTGTTGATTGTCATTGCAAACGCCAAATGGATTGGGAATTGCAAGCGTTTCATTGAGAAAGGAAGTTCCAATGTAGTTGGGATGAAAGTTATTCTTGGGATAAAAACTGTAATTATCTTTGCATCAATGGCCTTGTTATTGAAAGCCTTGCATACCAGCCTAGTACCATTGCATAAATCTTTAGAAGGATTCAAGTTCCTGAGCAATATTATTAGAGCATTTACTTTGAGCAGCAAGATATGAGGAGGAATACCTCCACCGAGGTCAAGGGAATTTAGATATTCCACAGAATAAAGGAATGAGTTCTCCTCAGTTCTATCCACAGAATCAGAACTGTAGTATTGTTTAACCTCTCCCGGCATCAGCTGCAATGCATGATTGTTTATCATTTCCACATCATTGTTTCGAGGTGCAAGAATGGCACGTCCACTAAAGAACGTTTTGTAATCAATTACACAATTCATTTCACAATAGACAAATTTGATCAAGTCTTGCATAGATCCTCCCTTTAACAACAATGCAGGTGGAATTTGCAATATATTATTAGTATGTGTCAAATCTTTTCTATCTCCAATGTCTTGCAACCATGCAACAAACTGATCCTGATCTGATGCGACCCGCATATTCTGTGTAAGTTTCAAAACATTGAAATATTGCCACAAATTGGAACAACATATAGTAGCATCAACAATATCCTCACGGGTACCCTTTGGTACAACAGGTAATATTTGCCTAAAATCTCCACCTAGTAGAATAACTTTACCACCAAATGGCATATCACACTGCATTATATCCTTTAAAGTTCTGTCCAGTGCCTCAAAGGTATTACGATGCAACATAGGAGCTTCATCCCACAAAATAAGACTTGCCTCTTTTAACAGTGCTACAAGGTGACTTTGAACAGGTATATTGCATGTAGAATTATTATCTGCTTGCAATGGAATTTTGAACTTTGAATGGGTAGTATGACCATGTGGCAAAAGCAATGCAACAATACCAGAGGATGCTGTAGCTATGGCAATGTGACCTTGACTACAAAGCTTTGCAAGCAAACATTTGTATAGGAATGTTTTTCCAGAACCGCCTGGGCCATCTAAGAAAAATGGTTTACCCAAACCACTATCAATAGCATTCATTATTGCCATAGAACAATTTATTTGTCCATCATTCAACATAGCTTGCATTGTTAAGAAAGTATTCTCTTGTTCTACCTTATCATATAGTTGTTCATCAAGGATCAAAGGATTTGTGTACTCTTGCATTGTCACCTTAGGCAATCCATGATACTCTGCCAAATTGCGTCCATGTTGATCTAAAAGTTTTTGAATATGCATCAACGCATGATTATTGGCCTCATCTTGCATATCAACATTTTGCCTATTTTGCAAGGAGAGTCGATGTTTTATATCCTCTGTCAACGGAACTAAGAATTCTTCCCATAGAGCCCCAGGTCGGGCAAACAAAATACCAAGATGGATGCAAAAAAATTTCTTAATTGAGCACCAGTTCGCATCAATGCAGCTTCACGTAAACACATTTTCCATTCATCATATGTTTCCAACATTCCTTTTGCAATGCAATCCTCCTTAAAAGTTGAATATACCACATTATCAATTGTACGCAATGCCTCAAAGGATGTGCACCCCTTGCATACAATGAGTAGTAGGCGCAAATAGTATTTTTCTCCACACGTAGGTGAAACAATGTATATTCGACCACATGTGTTTCCTTGCTATCTCTTTGTCCACATTTTTTTGTGTGCATTCCAAACCCAAAACATTGGAAAGTCTTGATAGAGAATTGTGTTAGCGTCAGGGTGCAAACGATTGTATGTAAACCATTCTGTGAGAGTTATCTTTTGAGCATTTTCATTTTGCACCACATCACAAATGTTATCAGAGTCACGAAAGGAGACAGTATTCTCTCCAGATAAATGTATTTGCAATCGTTGAATATCGAGTTTCTCATCATGAAGTTTGAATTCAAATATTCGCCAACATGCTTTAGAAGCTGAAATATATCGTGCATCTAAGTATCTCTCAATCTCATCAATATTTTATGCATCAATATTTTATGTGTCAATATCATTGGATCCGGAACCACACGTACTTGTAAACTGAACGGTTGCTCGATCATGGCCCTTATATACTTATTTATACAAATATTTGATAGCTGCAATTGTCGAGCAAACCTCAACATTTATGTGAGCACTATACTTGGAACTCAAATAAGAATTGTAAGGCACTATCCATCGGTTATCCAAGAGGTTACCATTAGCATTATGAGTCCTTCCATCCTCTCGACGTCTGTATAAAGGATAACCAGTTTTATCAACTGTAGCTATATGTATAAACTTTTTTGGATAATCCTTTATACACTTTCCGTCCACCATGCAAGTACTTTTTGGATTGAACTCACCACACGGACCATGTATGTTACATTTAGTAATAATTCGATACAAATCCGAAAACCTTTCCTTATTAGGTAGCTCAGCGCACACCAGTCTATCATAATGACGTGCTTCTAGTGGCTTAAAGCGTGGTTCTAATATCAAGAGCGTATGTGAATGAGGCAAGCCTCTCTTTTGGAATTCTATGACGTATACATATCCAGCAACTTTACCAAACAACTCCTTTTTCACTATCAACTGCATCATGTCCTTATGTTTCAAATGAAAAACTCTAGCAGTTAAATCAAGTCGATCATGTGCAGTTTGACCAGGCAACAAAGCATCTGTAATTTCAAACCACTTAGGATTGCATGTCATGGTGATAAACAAATCAGGTTTGCCTTTGCTACGCACAATTGCCATATCATCTTGATGTAACTAGTACATGAATCTTGGTCCACCTGTAAAGCTCGATGGCAATACTATTCTCCTACCCACACCAATCCCAGCGATATTAGTATCAACTGCATCTGAACCATTGACCATATCAGCCAATGCCCTATACATTTCAACTCATAGTGTTGCTTGATTACAACGACACCAAGCCAATCTACATTGTTCAATGCTACAATAAGCATCGATAATGTATTGTTGTAGCAAGCGACCACCACGCAAAAGGCATGCATTAGTATCGTCTCGAATCTAAAGTCGAAAAGCGTAATACTGCATTTGAGTGACAAAATCTTTATTTACAAGATTATTGGCATTAATATGAGCATCCATAAATGCATATGGAACTTTAGTATGCCATCCATCCTCTCCATTTGGAAAAAGAAGAACATATAACAGTGGCATATATGCCTCGTGTAAGTTAGAAATATAAATCAAATGGCCTTGTCGTGTGCAAACTTGAATGCTACGATGATCAAGTGTATCATCATCACCTTGTCCAGGCATGATCGCAGCAACCTCACTTATAGTGGGAACTGAATATCATCTAGAGGTGGATCGATTTTGAAAAATGGACATTCTTATTTCTACTGATGGATTGCATTGCAAGCTTGCACCAACTGCTATAAAGGCCTGTGCGTAAGTATTGTGATCATGCATCATTTGTTGAAGCTCTTGTAGTAAGTTTTGCAAAAGCCCAGGTAAAACCCCCATGAGATTCAATAACTCATGATCAGTGTCATAAATATAAAGTTGTGCAAACATTGGTATTCGTTGTCCATTCTCACTTGGCAATAGAGAACCTATTCGGTGATATATTGATCCATGAACTTGAAAAGTATAACCATTTCCATTTTGAGGCAAAAGCTCATCAATTTTTGCACCCATTGAAACAAAAGCCAATGTGCTATTATAAGCAAGTATATTTTTTTTGAACTCTCTACTTTGTGGATGTGTGCCATCAAGCAAATTACATAGAGGTTGTGGTGGTTACTGTAGAGGTGGTAAAATTACTTTCCCTTCTCTATAGCAATGCTTTCCAATCGAGTTGTACGCATTGTTTTAGTTTCATCGTGCCACAACTTAGCCATGCAATGGTGACAAACCTTGCAAAGGGTACCAATTGAATGCAAATTTGGTTTTTGGAAGAGCAAAATTGTTACTAATGGATGAATATCCAAATTATGTGGCATGTCATGGGGAATTGAACAAAATCCACCATTTTGAGGTAGAAATATAGGAGCTTGAATCCTGTACTGGTCATGTACCGTCTTAGTACTTGCACTTGCATTATGGATAGCTTCATTCTCTTCTTGAATAATGCGAGGCAATTGAACATCTAAGGACAGTAATGGTGCACCAGGCATTTGAGCACTTATAACAATTGTATTTGTTGTAGTGCGATGCAATTGTTGTCATTACATTCTTGCTCTTGCCCTGTGTCTACGTTCAGCTCTAGTAGCATCAAGCATTTGCCTACAATTGCATAATCCACCATCTGGATTATTTGTGTTTCCATTTCTTTGTCAACTTGTGCTACGTATCCTCACTCCGAAGGGTAGCAATTCATGGTTATCCAACATCTCAACATCTATATTGTGGATAGTTGCATTGTCTCCTTGACGAATAGGAGGTGGTTGAACTTCCAACGACAATAATGGTGCAACTGGCATTTGGACACTTGTAGCTTGGATGCCACTATATCTATCTCTATCTATGGTAGCATGATGCAGTTGTTGTAATTCTGTTCTAACTCTTGCCATGTGCATATGTTCAACTCTCGTAACATTAAGCATTTGCCTACGCACACTCAAGCCACCATTAGGATTGTATTGTCGAGTTGTGGTAGACATCTGAACCTGAAAGGATACCAAATCATGATCAACAGAGCAAGATGCAGTGCAAAATTGATTGGTTTGATATAGCTGATTTGGGATTTGAACATCCATATTGTTTCCATTTGCATGATGTTGTTCATACATATATCTTGCATGGTCATGAACATGTAATTCAGTCCTAACTCTTGCAATGTGCCTATGTTTATGTCTAGTAATTTTGAGCATTTCCCTACGTGCACGTAATACACAATCTCTAGGCACAGAATGTGTTGGAAGTACCATTGTTGAGAAAAACTTGAGATAAAAAGAAAAATGTACTTTGATATTAGTATTTACAAATGCGAAGTTTTTTGAAACGTTATTATAGTCTATACTATGATACAGATTATAATTTCACATAAGGAACAATGTAATCTCACATAGGCAGGAATATAAATTGAAATAGCATATTACATCATTGTCGTGAGGGATACATAAGTCCAAATCAAATGAAATTTCTCAAACCCAGCAATAGAATGACATATCTATTGGAGGATTTGTCCAAAAAGTCTTGAAGGAATTAGATATGTTAAGAGAACTATGCATTGGACGATGAACTCGTATGATGATTCACACCAAAGTTCTGGTAGAAGGAGATTGAAGCTCTTTGAAGTTTGATTAAACTCTTCATTTTGCTTCTTAACTGTATCCAACCAGTGCATGAGCTTTAGGGATACAACACAATTGTTGTGTCATTTGACATGTTTGAGGGCATATCAAACTGACTTCGTCCTTGCCATGCCTTAGATTTTACGGACATTCATCCGTGCGTTGAGAACGCACGAAACGATGTCTGGTACAAGAACATTGTTTCTTTCATCAGATGTTTTAGCACACTCCATATGGTCATTGTTATACAACATATTTTGAGAGAGAGAGAGAGAGAGAGAGAGAGAGAGAGAGAGAGAGAGAGAGAGAGAGAGAGAGAGAGAGAGAGAGAGAGAGAGAGAGAGAGAGAGAGAACATTTTTTAAAAGGAATTGCATACTCTTATGACCTAGGCGTACTAAAATTTCTTCCTATCTCTTAGGGAAGACTTTAGCAAAGTTTACTTTATTCATCAACATTAACACATCTTTAACTCTATATTAAACCATGAATATCCACAGATATTTGAGATAAACAAAGTGTGTATCGATAAAGAAAAACATTTTACATGTAATAAATTACAATATTTCAACTTTGTAACTTTTAGACAACACATAATACACATTAACTAATAGCACACATACACATATCAATACATAACATTAACACAAACATAACAATATTATCACACATCCTCTCCATAACACACTTAACACACATTCATTTTTAATGCTTAATACACATTAATTATTAGCACATATATACATATGAATACATACTATTAACGCAAACATAATAATGTTATCACACATTTATACTAAAATACATACACACATTAATTAATAACACACTTAAAACACGTAATACACCTTAATAATGTAATGACACACATAACACATTAATTAATAACACACATAAACACATTAAGAAATAATATTAACACACTTTCATATCAAAAGATATGACATGCATACATTAATAACATGCATAATACACATTATTTAATAACACACATTCATTTTTAAATGCATAATACACATTAATTATTAGCACATATATACATATGAATACATACTATTAACACACATAATAATGTTATCACACATTTATACTAAAACACATAACACACATTAATTAATAACACACTTAAAACACATAATACACCTTAACACTGTAATGACACACATAACACATTAATTAATAACACGCATAAACACATTAAGAAATGATATTAACACACTTTCATATCAAAAGACATGATATGCATACATTAATAACACACATAATACACATTATTTAAGAACACATTCATTTTTAAATGCATAATACACATTAATTATTAGCACATATATACATATGAATACATACTATTAACACAAACATAATAATGTTATCAGACATTTATACTAAAACACATAACACACATTAATTAATAACACGCTTAAAACACGTAATACACCTTAACAATATAATGACACACATAACACATTAATTAATAATACGCATAAACACATTAAGAAATAATATTAACACACTTTCATATCAAAAGACATGACATGCATACATTAATAACACACATACTACACATTATTTAATAACACACATTCATTTTTAAATGTATAATACACATTAATTATTAGCACATATATACATATGAATACATACTATTAACACAAACATAATAATGTTATCACACATTTATACTAAAACACATAAAACACATAAATTAATAACACACTTAAAACACGTAATATACCTTAATAATATAATGACACACATAACACATTAATTAATAACAGGCATAAACACATTAAGAAATAATATTAACACACTTTCATATCAAAAGACATGACATGCATACATTAAAAAAATTAAACATGTAATAAATTAAAATATTGTAATTTTAACTTTTATAACTTTGAGAGAGAGAGAGAGAGAGAGAGAGAGAGAGAGAGAGACGCCTACATGAATACTTAAATGAGACACATGATGAAAGTGCTACAATTTTAACTTTCTAATTAACTTTATGTGTGTGTGTGTGTGTGTGTGTGTGTGTGTGTGTGTGTGTGTGTGTGTGTGTGTGTGTGTGATGTACCTGACAAGTATTGACGATGACAAAAGAGTAGAGTTGATGACGAAAGCAAAAGTACAAAAACTGCATGGAAAAATGGAAATGATGTCAGAGAGTAACGTTAAATATATTTAAGTGCATCATAAACATTGGCAATGTAATAATGCACATTAATTATTAACATGCCTACACACATCCCCCTCTCTCATTCTTCACAATGGCATGCACACAACACGCATGCATGCACTTGCACTCACACACACACACATGCACATGCACATGCACACACACTCACACACACACACACACTCACATGATATGTGTACACATAATGGCATGCACACAACACACACGCACGCACTTGCACTCACACATACACATACACATGCACATGCACACACACACACAAAACACATGATATGTGTACACACAATGGCATGCACACAACACACATGCATGCACTTGCACTCACACACACACATACACTCACACTCACACACACACACATTCACATGATATGTGTACACACAATGGCATGCACACAACACACACGCACACACTTGCACTCACACACACACACACACACACATGCACATACACTCACACACACACTCACTCACACACACACACACACACACACACACACACACACACACACACACACACACACACACACACACACACACACACACACACACACACACACACACACACACACACACACACACACACATTGATGATCATCAGCTGGGCAGGCAGATTCGTCGGAGCAGTGCGGGAAAGTCTTGCTCTTTATATAGAGTTGCATAGCTCGAGGAGGAGGGTTGTCGGCCGAGGTGGTACTGATTGAGGCGGGGGCCTCATGCGCAGGTCGAGGAGGAGGGTCGTCGGCGTACTAATCGAGGCGGGGGCATAGGTCGAGGAGGAGGGTCATCGGCGCTGGCGCCCTTTTCACGGCGAGGGGGTGCTGGACGCGTGGCACCCCCACGATTCAGCCAAGGGGAGGTTGGGGGTTGCCACGTGGCACCCGCCCCCACCTCCCCTTAACTAATAGTAGAGATGCTCTCCACCTAGACCTCTCTTGCATGCAAAACCCCCCCTCTCGCCAATAAATTCAACTTAATCTCTCCTAAATGCACACCATACATATCAAACTCCCACCACATGATATCAGTACTTTGAAAGATAATCAATTTGAGCTTTGAGAATCTACAATATTAAGCATGAATTTTGCTCCCCAACAACACACACTCTCTTACTATTGAAACACACACACACACACACTCTCTCTCTCTCTCTCTCCATGGAATAAAAACCATGAACAACCAATTTGCAAGCCTACTACATGGACATGGTTAAGTACTTACCACCACTTAAAATGAAGTAGCGTAAAACATGTTAGTTGATGGTAATGTTTAACACCATCTTTACACATTATGCTCTTAATGAAGTTGAAGCATGGTTACCGCATGATATCATTGAGACTACATGGACTATTAACCACTTCTTACATAGCATCAATCAATAATAAGCGATCAATGGTGATTTATTGGGCATTGGATTAGTAACATTCAAATATGTTTGGCTTTTAGTAGCATCCAATCCCCATGTATACAACATCATTTGGTGCACTTTTAGGCTCCCCTTTCATAGCCTACATAAAACATGGTGATAAAATCCATCAATTTATTGTAAGGCATAAGAAATAAAATGATTGAACCCATCATAAAATATAGAAATTTTTACATCCATAGTAAACCATGGGTATCACTTAATGTTAGGTTGGGACACATGAAGTTGGGGCAAAGTGCATACTTAGGCTACATGATAGGCTTAGAGCTCATAGTTGTTTCCTCCTTCCAAATGTTCCTCTATCCTTAAGCATGTGGTTTCAACCGTAGATAAGGCACAAAGGAGCAGTTGATATCAAACACATGCTTGTATCTTACATCTACTTTGTTGACTCAAAAGCGGCTCTAAATAGTTTCTATTGATTTACACAAAATAACTCATACACCTCCCCCCCCCCCTCCAAAAAAAAAAAAAACCATGGCTACAAAAAGGAGAGACAAGAGAGAGTAAGGTAATACTCCAAAATTGTTGAGATACATGACAAGAGAGTACCAAAACATAAACATTTGTTTTTGACTAATAAGAATCTATACTTCTTTTCTGTTCTTAGAATCATTTGCCCTATCTATGAAACGTGATTTTCCACCACCAAAATACTACAATGACATCTTAGGCCTTGGAGGAGCAAGTCTAGGACAAATTTTTGGCGGACCACTTGACACTGGCATTTTGAAGGTCACGTACCGATGTCCCTCTGCTAGAGCAGTGGTAATGCATTTGAGCATGTCCACCCAGTATGAAATACTGAAGAATTGAGATGATGCCTAGGTCTTGTGTGCAGGCAAAGAACATGAGAGAGAAAGACAGATCCATCTCAAAGGCATGCTTTTAAGTCCTGTTTACGGAGGCAAGAACGGGATACAAAAGTGCTCCTGTTGTCTTTGGAGCTCCCCTAATTGTGATATTGATTGACAGAGAGAGATGTTCGCAATTGGTCTCGCAATTCCTCACATTCTTATCAGGTGTTGCCGGTTGGAGCTCCATGGTCTCCCTGGACCCTCATCCTCTCTCTCTCTCATTCTTCAATCAGCACCGAGTACAATATTTTATCATAATAAAGTGTGTAGGTAGACTGTGGATCCTGCAAAGGACACAGAGAGAGAGAGAGAGAGAGAGAGAGACGAACAATGGGGGAGCCGTCGAGCGTGTGCCTATCCCTGGCACCATCCCTGTGACCTACACGCCAATCTCTGAGGCTTCACGAATTTAGGGGCCTAGTCTATTGCCCCGTGCGCCTGTTACCTATTCCTGCAGCATGCAGGGCCAAGGCTGCCACAGAGAGAGAGAGAGAGAGAGAGAGAGAGAGAGAGAGAGAGAGGGGACTTGCTTGCCGCCGTAGGGTGCGCAGCGCCCAGCCCTGAACTGTGCGCCAGCTGCTACTGCGCCTTGCCCTGATAGCCACCTGCCTGTGCTCTGACCTACATGCCAACTGCTACGCCCTCTTGTTCACAAATGCCTTTGATCGTTGCGCTAGCAAAGAGATTGACACCATTTAATAAGGAAAGAAGAGACATAGAGAGAGAGAGAGAGAGAGATTACCCCCCCTTTTCCCTCTATAGCCTGCCGCCTCCATCGGGATCTTTGATCGACCACCTCGTATAGAGCACATTATTTGCGAGGAGAGAGAGAGAGAAGTTGACCGTGCATCTTCAATCATTTGTCCTGCAGGGCTTTGCACTCGTACTCAGAGGATATCTACATCCTACCTTTTATCTTCGATGCTGCCTCAGAGCCTCTACTGACCACGGCCATGGTAGCATCGTCTCTTCCACGCGGGCGATTACTTTACTTAATCCTCAACTAGCGTTCCTTGCGCGCAAACACTATCTCGCTTCGCGGAGAGAGAGAGAGAGAGAGAGAGAGAGAGAGAGAGGTTGACCATGCATCTTCAATCATTTGTCCTAGCTTTGCACTCGTACTCCGAGGATATCTAGATGTTGCCTTTTATCTTAAGTGATGCCTCTACTAACCACCATGGTAGCATAGTCTCTTCCACACGGACGATTCCCTCAATTAATCCTCAACTAGAGTTCCTTATGCGTGAATGCTATCCCGCTTCACAAAGAGAGAGAGAGAGAGAGAGAGAGAGAGAGAGAGAGAGAGAGAGAGAGAAAAGTTGACCATGCATCTTCAATCATTTATCTTGGCTTTGCACTCCTCATACCCCCCTCTCTATCTACACTCACTCACTCAATCACTCTCTCCCTCCCTCTCTCGCCCTCTCTCTCTCTCTCTTCTACATGTATAAAAGGCCAGATATGCATTTGCATCTAGGAGTACATAGACTCATATATACATGCAATGACCATGCACTAAACTTGTAAACTTGTATCCATACTTGCTTTGCACAACAATTAGAAGTAGCTCTAGATGATCCTTAGATGCTACAATGAGAAATAACATTGCTACGGTGAAACGAACCACAAATGAAAGATACATGAACTTCACCACAAAGTTTAAGTGTGTCCAAGAGTTACATACAAACTCTCAGTATTAATAACCCACACAGGTGAAGCAAAGCCTGAAACCAAAGTTTGTTCTAGAGACTGCGCCAATAACCTTGCACGAGTCAAGTATCAAGAAACCACAAAGTATCACACCTTGATTGTGCCTATGCATCTACATCCAAATGTTACAAAAATTTTGAAACTTCCCATGGGGCTAACCAAAACAAAGCTTTCTTTTCTTTGAGAAATCAATGGGAGATTTTCAATTCTCCAATATAGCATGGCTAGGCAAAGCAAGCCCCATCACCACTCTTCGTCTTGTTGATGGTACAGGGGATATGATAGTCTTTCCTCTCTTTCTTGCACCTAAAATTTTAGAAGCCCACAACGTAAATGTAAGCACATCTAACAACCAACAAAGACTACTTGACATTAAAACAACAATACCTGGCTTAATATCCGCAAACCACTAAGTAGGCATTGTCATAGCTTGATACAACGCTCATGCAACGTCACAAAATAATCGAGGTCTTTAGATTCATACATCACCCACCCTCTTGGTATTCTATTAGTATGAGACCGTCGACCCCTCTCCCATACAATTTTTACATCTCTCCCTGTCTTTTCACACACACACACACACACACTCTCTCTCTCTCTCTCTCTCTCTCTCTCTCTCTCTCTCTCTCTCTCTCATGTATACATACATGAAAAGATAGACATGCATTTGCATCTAGGTGTATGGAGAGTCACATATGTATGCAATGCCTTTTATGCACCAAACTTGTAAACTTTACCCATACGTACTTTGTATGATATCTAGAAGTAGCTCTATATGATCCTTGGATGTTACAATTGGAAATAACATTGCACCAAATCATAAACAAAAGACATACAAAATGCATATTTTGTATCATTGAGTGCAAGAAACATATGCTTGCTTACTATCTTCTCCCTACCCCTCTTCACCCCCCCCTCCATTTGTGACTCTTCTCTCGTATATTTGTTACCCATCTCTCTTTCTCACATCTATCGTCCTCATCCCCTCCCTCCTCCCTTTTTGTCTTTCTTCTCCCTCTGCAACCTCTATCTTTTCCTCCCTCCCCCCTTTTGACCTCTCCCTCCCTCCCCTCTTTTATCCCTCTCCTCTACTCTATCTCTCACCCCTTTTACACCTCTCCCCTCTCTATTCACACTCACTCGCTCTCTCCCTCCCTCTCCTTCTGTGTGTGTCTGTCACACACACACACACACACACACACACACACACACACACACACACACACACACACACACACACACACACACGTACAAAAGGCCAAACATGCATTTGTATCTAGGAGTACATAGACTCATATATACATGCAATGACCATGCCAATATTGTAGTTGCATCCATACTTGCTCTACGCAATAGTTAGAAGTAGCTCTATATAATCCTTGGATGTTACAATTAAAAATAACATTGCTACGCTGAAACGAACCACAAAGTTTAAGCGTATCCAAGCATCACATACAGACTCTCAACAATATTAACAATCCACACATGTGAAGCAAAGCCCAAAACTAAAGTTTGCTCCAAAGCCAATAACTTTGTACCATAAATCCAAGTATCAACAAACCACAAAGTGTCACTTCTTGATTATGCCTATGCATCTACATCCAAACGCTACAAAAAATTTGAAACCTCCCATGGGGCCTAACCAAAATGAAGCTTTCTTTTCTTTGAGGAATCACGGGGAAAATTTCCATTCTCCAACACAGCATGCCTAAGTGAAGCAAGTCCCATTGCAACTCTTTGTCTCGGTGATGGTACAGAGGGGACATGATAGTCTTTCCTCTCTTTCTTGCACCTAAAATTTTAAAAGCCCACAACGTAAACGTAAACACATCTAACAATCAACAAAGATTACTTAATATTAGAATAAAAATGCATGGCCTAACATTTGCAAACCAGTCGATAGGCATTGTCACAGCTTGATGTAGTGTCAAAAAACAACTGAGGTCCTTAAATTCATATGCTAGCCACCCCCTCGGTATTCTATTAGTGTGAGATTATCAAAACCCATTTTCCTGCTTAGCTTCACCCATATGCACTTGAAAACACTGAGTATATCCACAATGCACCACCTCAATAAAAACTAGAAGTAAAATGTCTATATTGACATCATCGTATAAACACTCAATGACCTTTGCAAGCATTCTTATTATAATATCATGCATTGTCACTACGCGCAAGATACATTGCAGTTCTTTCTAATACTCAGAAGAGCTGGATAATAGCCCCAACTTGGAGTAGCCATCTGCAAAAGTCAAGCAAACACTTATATGTAGTGTAGGAAATATATACTCAATTACCACCGAGTATATGCCAACCGAATATAGCACAGAGACCCTCCAAAAAATACATCTCTGTATGCATCTTTGCAAAAAAGCAATGCACCTTATTACATCTTCTAAAGTACATCCTTGTACACAATGTTCGCCGTGACATTCACAATGCTTCCATTCTCATTCAATAAGGCCCTCACAACGCATGAGGATTTCACCCTTGAAAATGCAACATACAATTGTCCATGTGTAAATATTGGTGTCTTTAAATAGAGACCAACAATAGACAAAGTCTGGCCTTGCAACTTATTAACCGTCATAGCAAACATGAGTTGAATAGGAAATTGCCTCCACCTCATAATTAACGAAAATTGCAAGGTGTTAGGAATAAAAGTGATCCTAGGAATGAAAACTTGTTCCCCTACATTTGTCCCTATTATTATCTCAGCATCTATCACCTTTTTATTGAATGCCTTATATATCAACCGTGCACCATTACACAAACCTTTTGCAGGATTTAAGTTCCTAAATAGAATAATAGGTGCATTCATCTTTAGCAGCAATAGATGGGAAGGAAATCCACCTCTAAGATCTAGTGTATTTAAATACTCTATAGAGTACAAAAATGAGCTATCATTCGTCTTTGCAATTGAATCCGCACTATAGTATTGTATAACTTCTCCTGGCATCGATTACAATGAATGATGATTCAAAGAAGCCACCTCTGTATTATGCGGTGCAAGTATAGTACTCTTGCTGAAATATGCTCCAAAGTCTCTCACCGTGGACACTTCACCGTACACACTATCAACCAAGGTTTTGATAGAGTGTCCTTTCAATACCATGCTAGATGGAATATGGAACTTATCACAATTCTCCATAATCTCATCCCCTATCCCTTGAATCCAACTATTAAATCCATTATCCATTATACCACCAACGATTGACATCCTCATATTCCCAGACAACCTTAGCACCTTAACATACTGTCATAAATGAGAGCAACATAGTGCTGCATTAACAATATCTTCACATGTTCCCTTTATTGCGACGGGAAGGATCCGCCTAAAATTACCTCCAAGTAAAGGGACCTTTCCACCAAATGGTTTATCATAGCTCATAACATCCCTTAAAGTTCTATCAACACCTTCAAATGTAAACCGATGCATCATGGGAGCCTCATCCCACAAAATAAGGCTCCATTGTCTCAACAGTTGAGAGCAAGATCGCTTTGATCACTCTGAATAGGAATATTACATGTGGATCGATAACATAGATCTAATGGAATTTTAAACCTCGAGTGAGCAGTAAAACCGCCCTATAGAAGCAAAGCATCAATGCCAGATGATGTTGCTAATGCTATCACTACGCATCCTAGCAAGCAAACACTTATAAAGAAATGTATTCCCAAACCCACTGGGACTATTTTTAAAAAAAACACCCCTAGATATTCCACCAATAGCACCTATATATGTGACTCTCTGTCTGTCATTTAACATTGCCTCCATAAAAACACAAACTCTACGTTGCTCCAGTATATCATATGCATATTCATATTCTAAAAGAGGGTTAGTATACAACTGAGAATTTGTTCAACGAGGTTCTGGCAATCCATCAAAGTCAAACAATCTTTGCCCATGCTGTCGTAAAAGATCGTGAAGATGCAATAAAGCCATGCTTGATTCCTCTTGTTGTAGAATTGCAGAAGATATATGCACATGCTCTAGTTGTAACTTATACAAAATATCCTCTACCATTGGTAACATAAACCTATTCCAAAGCTGACCAGGCAGCCAGGCTCATAGAAGACCAAAATTGTAGCAAACAAAGCACGCAATTGGGCACCAATTTGTACAAATGTAGCTTCTTCCAAGCACACAACACACTCATTATCACCCTCTAATGTGCCCTTTGCAATGCATGCTTTCTTAAAGATGTTGTATACCATGTTGTCAACAATACACAAATCATTAAAAGACATACATCCTCGAGACACTATCAAGAGCATTCGCAAGTAATAACGCTCACCAAATGTGGGCGGCACAAAGTATATTTGACTACACGTATTTCCATGCTTTCTCTTCGTCCATACCTTCCATTATGCATTCCACACCCAATACACTGGGAAGTCTTGAAAGCTAATAGCTCAAGCCTTTGGATGAATACGATTAATCGCACACAAACCATTCCATAAGAGTAGCTTTCTTGATATCTTCATTCTACATAACATCTGATATATTGTCTATATCTTGAACACCACACAATTCTCATCATGAAAGTGCACTTGTAACCATTGTATATCAGGCTTCTAATTGTGTAATGCATAGTCATATATTTACCAATATGCTTGTGAAGCACAAACATACCATGAATCTAAATAACTCTCGATCTCATCCACTTCATAAAAGCTTGTACCATTTAATCATGAGTTTCCAGCATAAAATTTAATGGTTGCATGATCATGTCCCTTCTATATATACTTATACAAATACTTAACAGCTCTCACCATTGAGCATACCTCAAGATTTATATGTGCATTGTATTTTTTACTCAATTAAGGATTTTATGCAACAATCCATCGATTATCAATAGTATTACCCTTTATTGTGACCGTCTTTCCATCATCTTGCCTTCTATAAACAGGATAGCGAGAGCTATCAATAGTTGTTACATTCACAAACCTCCGAGGTAATTTTTTAGTACATCTACCATTGCGCATGCAAGGACTCTTAGGATTCATTGCACCACAAGGATCATGGACACTGCATTTTGAGATAGTTTCAAACAAAGTTGAAAACTTTGCTTTATTAGGAAACTCAGCACAAACAAATCTATCATAATGGCATGCTTTAGAGGGTTTAAAAGGGTGCTCCAAAATTAGCAAAGTATGAGAATGTGATAGCCCCCGCTTTTGAAACTCAATCACACTAACGTAGCCTGCAACATTTCCAAATAGATTTATTTTCAACAATGTATGCATCATATCATCATGTTTTTTATGAAAGACTCGAGCAGTCAAATCAAGATGACGATCATAAGCAGTCTTTGTCCAGGCAACAAAGTATTAGTTATCTCTAACCACTTTGGATTACATGTCATTGTTATAAAGAGTTCAGGTTTTCACTTACTCTGCACTATAGCCATGGCATCTTGATACAACTAATACATGTGCCTTGGCTCACCAGTAAAAGAAGATGGTAAAACCACCCTTTTACCAACACAAGCACCAATAATTCCCACTAGCCCATCGTCCATCACTCCCATCATATCTGCTAAGCCCTTATAAACTTCCAAGCATAAAATCGATTGATTTTGATGACACCAAACCAACCTACATTGCTCTATACTACAGTAAGCATCAACAATAAATTGTTGCAACAATCGACCACCCTGCGACATGTACACCTCAGTGTCCTCACACACTTGTAGTCAAAATGCATAAATTTGCATGTGACTAACACAGTCCTTATTAGACAATCCATGTATATTAATTGGAACATTAACACCACTATAAGGTGCCTTTACATGCCAACCATCATCACCCATAGGAAAAAGAAGAACGTATAGCATTCGCATATATGGCCTATGCAAGTTTGAAATTGTCACTAAATTGATTGCTTATTACGCATTCTCTATTTAATAAATTCATGTCAATAAATTAATGACTCACTTTTCTTTAAAATATTGATGATAACCTAGCATGGCCATCAGACCATTTAGAGACCAATATTCCTAGTGCATCACTTAATGGGGTGATCAAAGCACTATGATGGGGATATATGGTACAGACACTAAAAGTTATGAAGGGGAGAAAAAGTGTCTCCCAAGTGTAAGAGTGTACACAAGAACCAAGGAGTTACACATAAATGAAGATGGATTAAGTTTTAATAAGAGGAAGTGTATTAGCATTGTGTATATGTATTTATGTCTACATCCGGGGATGCCTGGGAACGTTTACTTGTGTGGAATGAGCATTGCATTCATTTGGGGCCATCTTCTCTCTTACAAGTCAAGGTTTAAGGTCTTTTCTTTTATTAAGAAAGACAAGAGAGGTAATTCTCTCACTAAGAAAGACAAGAGACGTGATCCTCTAGAAGTGAGGAGAGAAGTGATTTTCTCTTTCTAAGGTCTAAAAAGACACAAGCTTTTGTGTACAAGTCAATCTTAAGGTTGAGGCCCAAGGTAATTTAATGAACTCTTCTTAAGGTGGTTGCATGGACCACAAGTTAAGAGTGTAGTTTTAGAAGCTGTTCTTTTTAAAAAAGACATGGTGAATCTATTTTTAAAATATCTCGCAATAGAAAGACGATCTCTAAAAACAGGCCGCGAAGGTTATCGAAAACAACGAGATCTACAACTTTTTGTGTTGGACATTTTTTCATCGAAAAAACACACAGAGAGATATCTCGAAATTAGTGCTTCAGAGTAGGTCCTGGAACAACCACATCTTGCATGATGATCAACTCAAGTTTCTCTCTAATAAGAGAAGCTCTTGAAAGTTTATAAAAGAGGAGGCTCTCCTTGGGCGTGAGGGAGGTAAAGGACGCATCACTTTGCATTCATCCAAGAGGAGAAGAGAAGGTGCAAGTGTTGCGGAAGCTCTGTTGAAATCAAGTTCCAAGAGGAGAAGAGAAGGTGCAAGTGCTGTGGAAGCTCTCCTGAAATCAAGTTCTAAGAGGAGAAGAGAAGATGCAAGTGCTCTGGAAGCTCTGCTGAAATCAAGTGCCAAGAGGAGAGCCCAAGTGTTAGTCGGTTGTATACCGTGCAAGGAACTGTGATCTTGTTTCCATGATCTACAAGTAAGAACTGACTTATGTGTAACAGAGGAGCTTGCTCCTTGCCAATAATAGAACTCCACAAGGGAGGGGGACTGGCCCATCTTCCGTGGCCCATCTTCTGTCCCTAGTATGTTGCCAATTTCTCTACATCTCTCTCTCTCTCTCTCTCTCTCTCTCTCTCTCTCTCTCTCTCTCTCTCTACATCTTTTCTCTCATCTATTCTTCATCTGTGCCAGCATAATATTTGCAATATATATTTTAAGTATATAAGAAAGTCGAGCGTGTATCTCGGATCTTATAATAATGGTATCAGAGCAGGTCTCTTTGCTTTTCTCAAGGTAAAGGCGATCCTTGCAAGAAGAAGATAAAGATGGCAACTGATGAAGTGCTTACAAGTGAACAATTACAGGCTCAATTGACAGAGTATCATAGCTTGTTGGAAATTTCCAAAGTATGTCTTAAGGGAAAGGGAAGAAGCTACTTATGAAGGACCGAATCCTCCAAAAGATGGTGATACTGGAAGAAACACCATTGCACCAATTGATGGTAAAGGTGCAAAGCATCCAATTGTTGAGAAGCTTCCTAGAAGGAAGAAGGACTCTTGAGTCAAGAATAGTAAAAAGACCTCACCTCGCGTGAGGCGGATAAGGATGGAGTCAACTCCCTCATCAATCAACTACTCCCCTGATTACTCAAGTTCCTCCTCCTCCTCATCAACTTCTAGTTCCTACTCTCTTGGTTCTAAGTCTCGTACAATCTGCAAACGGACAAAGAGGGTCCGGACCATAAGAGGAGCAAGCTTAAGAAGACTAAGAATTTCAAGTCTAGGGATAAGGACATAAAGTTTGACTCTTACTCCGGTAAGAGAGATCCTGCTCAGGCGTTAGCCTTTGTTAGGAAATTTGAAGTTGCTTTTTCTGATGGTAATTTCTCAAAAAAGTCCAAGCTAAGGCATGTAGGCATGCACTTAAAAGACATTGCTTGCAATTGGTGGTTGACTCTGATTTTGGAGGGAAGGAAACCTACGGCTTGGGAAAATTTCAAGAATAACTTTTATGCTCAGTTCTTTCCTCCTGATTTTGAGAATGATGTCGAGAAAGAGTGGGATTGGCTAGGCTAGAAAGAGCATGAGAAGGTCACTTATGTGGACAAGTTTTGGTCTACTCTCAACAAGGTTACTCCTTTCATGGAGATCAGCAATGAAGAGAAGAAAATAAATTTTGAAGCTGGCCTAATCCCTCATTTACACAGAACTATGAAGGTCTATCCACATGAAACCTTATCTCGCATGATGGAGTCTACTATCATAGCTGAAAGTTTGCATACACCTGGTACATCTCGAAAGTTGGAGATGAGTTCTTATAGAGCTAGACAAGAGTAGCTCTATGATCAACCAAGAAATAGGACTAATCGACCTACCTTTACCCATGACCAATATTCAAAGCCAGAGGGTAAAAGAAGAAGTGCAAGTATCTCTCACCCTCTGAGATACAAAAGGACAAAGAGGAAGGAAGGTGCTTTCTTTGTGGTGAGTTAGGGCATATAAAGCCTGATTATCCTCACAAAAGGAAGGAAGCAAATGTGGTTAAAGATCCTCCTCCGCCATCCTCAAATTCTATTCTAGATGTGCAAGCTAATACTCATTCAAATGAGAAGAAAAGACAACTCTTAAAGGGTTGGGGGACCCTCAACATCAACGAGTTTTGATACTCTTTGATCCAGGTTCCATAGATAATTTTGTGTCAACGAATAATGTTGAAAGGCTACAAATTCCATCGGATCGATTGGGAACACCAATTGGATCAGGTTTGGTATTTGAAAGACTTACAACCAATTTTACTCCTATCCAAGGGAAGTTGAATCTTAGAATTGGGGATTACTACGACCAAGAATCTTTCCTACTTGCACCCATTGGTAACTGTGATGTTATCTTAGGCATGCCTTGGCATTACAAGATTAGACCCTTCCCGATTTTGTTAAGAAGACCCTTGCATTTCAATTCAAGGGTCGGAACATAGTATGCATTGTTGATGCTGGAGATTGGCCTGTGCCAATAGTTAGTCATGTTAACATTTCTAAAGAAATGAAGAAAGCTATTTCTGCGTACATGATTTTTGTGAGAGAGTCAAAAGAAGCTAATGATTCAAGGGCACTTGATACCTCTAAAGAACACACAATACCAACTAATGCTTCTAAGTTTTAGACTTTAAAAGAACCCCTCTCTTTAATTGATCAAGCCAGATATGATTTTGTTAAACAATATGAAGATTGTTTTAGTGATTCACTCTTAGGAGAGTTATCTCCTAAGCGCCTGGAAGATCACACAATTGATCTTATCCCAGGCAGTTCACCACCTAACCAACCGTCTTACTGAGTAAGTGTAAGTCAGCAAGAGGAGATCCTAAAAAAAGTAAACAAACTGTTGGAAAAAGGGTTAGTTCAACCTAGCTCTTCTTCTCCATACTGCTCTCCAATCTTACTTGTTCGAAAGAAAGATGGTTCTTTCCGTATGTGCATAGACTACAGATCTTTGAACAAGATCACAATCAAGAATCATTTTCTTATCCCAAGGCACTACAAGATATAGACCTTATAGCGACGTTTAAAGCGATGAAAATACAAACAACAAAATTTGCCCCCGTCGTCGCAAAAAGCGTCGTTATTAACGACGCCATAGAATCGTCGCTATATTTGTCGCATTTGCGACGCATATAGCGACGGTTATAGAGAATTTGTGACGCTTATAGCGACGACAATAGTGACACGTGCAGTAAATTTGCGATGCAAATAGCGACGGTAACAGAGAAAAAAAAATTTGTGCCATACAAAATAGTTTCTGCAGTACTGCATACAAAGCGTTTGCAAACAAAAAGAATGTATACTGAAATCATAAAACTGATAGATGAAATAAATACATGATATCGCATAAAATGCGATTGGTACAATCATAAAACAATATCACTAATACATAGAAAATGTGTACATAGATCGGGTGACTAAAAACTAAAGGTATGTGAGCTCTAAGGATCCAAGGGCGAGCTACAAATCCTCGTCCCCCGAAAGCTCTTTCCGCTGCAAAGGAGCATCAAACGGATTCTGCAGAAAAAGAAACAACATATCAATCCACCATACAATAATGCATTCAAATATCTCATGGTAACTACGGACAAGAAAGATGAGTAACTTACTAGGCCGCCGCGTCTATACAATCGGTTGATCAATGATCTGAGACCGTGCCTCTCTGCATATCGAGTCTCAAGGCCTTGCGGATCGCGATTTGTAATGGAGTGCTGCAAAGAAAACAAAATGCTAACTGTTAGAAACATGATTGTCAATACAAAGAATATCTTAAAAAAACAAATAAGCAAAACAAAAGAGAAACTTACAAAGTCCTCCAAATATGTCATGTGGCCACCACTCCCAAGATGATGTACCGATCCGGCCTCGATTCGTGCCCTCGCCGCCTCCCGCTGCTGACTCCAACGTCCTGGCGAATTTGTAGCCTCCTCCCTCAGTCGGCGCCAGTCGTCTGCATCTAACCACTTGGGCTTTGGAGCCCCACTCTTGATTGCCTTGCGTGCGTCGGATCGTCTATGTGACATGTATGCACGCATGCAATCCATCATCCAGCCCATAGAGAATCTATCCACTGCGGCTGGCACCGGGAACTCTTCGTGCAAGGATGCTACTATGTACTCCTTGCTCCCCTCCGGTATGTTCCTCCAATGATCCAGGATGTGCCGAAAAACTTATTGGCACAACTCCCTCATGCGAGCCATCACCCTTCTCCCCTCATCATTCATGATGATGGCTCCTGACCTGCCATCCACTAGGTATCCATAACCCCTAGGAGTATGCCTAAGATGGGCCCTCTCCCATCTCCGTCCACGCTCCTGGGCATATCCAGGAGACCCCTGTACATCCGATGTACCGACGGGGGTACCCTCTCCCGGAGTGCCACTCAAAGGGGTGCCACCAAAAGGCGTGCCATCTGCCGACGGCTGCGCAAAAGCCGGAGTAACTGGAGTGGAAGTCCCCACAGGTGTGACAAATCCTGGAGGTGACGCAGCTCCAGCTGAACGACGAGACGGAGACACCGCATCCATGTCTCCACAGTAGCACCCCCCTGATCCTCCTGCAGTCGCAGTCCCTCCCTCTGGCCCAAGTCGCGAGCGTCGAGATCGTCTACTCGAAGCTGAAGCATCTGATCTCGCTGAAGCTGATCTAGCAGAGCGCCCTGACGAAGAACGAGACAGCTCCTGATCTACCATCTCTCTGAATCTCGCGAGCTGATCTGGAGACATGCGTGCCATCATGTCCTGAAACTCCTCATCGCTCATCCCTCGACTCATCCTGAAAATGTCGATACCTGCACAGATAAAAAATGATGTTAGAATAATCAATTTAAACTATACAAAGCACATTAATATAAATCATTTTTGAAAAATCCCTCTTAAAATGCATATCTTATCTACCTTTATGGAAGATCTAAACAACGAATTGAAGTATCTATGGTCCCATGTTAATCTCCTGACACAACTCTGTATACACTGGAAGGTTGATAGACATGTCACCACAAAAGAACGAGTCTGCCTCGTTCTCAAAAAATTCTACGACTTCTGTATTTCCATCATTGTTAGCCGATGCGGGCTCCAAGCTTGCGGTGGCCTCCACCCCTTGTAATTTCGATCCCTCTATTTGCATATTTTCTTCATCTATGCCTGGAACATCACTTTGATCGTATACTCTCGCACCTCGAGGAGTTGAAGGTATAACATACCACCATCGAGGTTGTCGGGGATTTGGATAGAAGATTACCTGTTCACAAACACTTACAAAGCGGCTTCAAACCATTGTGACATAAACCATGTCGTATTACAATTAGCAAGCAAATGACTATTTGTACCTGTTCACAATGGGCCGGCAACACAAAGGTGTCGCGCAAATCCATCCATTTTTTTTCGAAATCTATTTCGAGAAATCCAGATGGACCTCGTCGAACTGTTGCGCCAGCTCCTCCAAGTACCACTTTGAACCATTGCACATCAAATATTATCATGGAGAAGCTACGGTAATCCACCGTAATAATACTTTGCAAGTTCCCAAAATACTCCATCTCATCCACAACCGTGTTCGGATCCGTTGCTCGTCGCCGGCTCTCTTGCTCAAACCTTGCCATGACACCACAGTCCATTGTGGAGCGCATTTGGTCAATACGCTCCACCCGAAAATGCCGTCCGCGCAACCACGCTGCACTATATATTTTGTACTGCACATTGAAACACTCAAATTAGATGTAGCAAGCAAATTTAGATACGACACATTCTAAACCCCTCATTACCTTTGGACTACATCCCCTCGAGAACTCCCACTCCTCCATTGAGACCTCTGTCCCTTCGCTGGATGTTGCGGTCAAGGCTCCATGCAACCATTGTGTTGACATAAACCGTGGCATCTCCTCCATGCCTTCGGGATATCGAATCGGTCGGTGATGCGTACTGCGTTGAAATTCCTCTCGCGCTTCCTCTCGATCTTTCTCTTTTTCTCCCTCTCCCTCTCTATCTCTCTTTCTCTCTCATTTCCTAAACAAGCAAAAAATAAAGTGATTTAAACATCCTCCAAGCAAAAGGGAGAGGGAGAGATACAATGCACTCTCCCTCTCTTTCTCTTTCTATTCCTCTCTCATTTCCTTCCCCTTCCTCTCCCTCTCACTCTCTTTCTCTCTCATTTCCTCTCCTAAACAAGCAAAAAATAAAGTGATTCAAACATTAAACAAGCAAAAGGGAGAGGGAGAGAGAGAATGCACTCTCCCTCATTCTCCCTCTCTTTCTCTTTCTCTTTCTCTCCCTCTCCTATTTCTTCCCCCTCCCTCTCCCTCTCCCTCTATTTCTATTTCTCTTTCTCTTTCTCTTTCTCTTTCTTTCCCTCTCCCTCTCTCTCTCCCTCTCTTTCTCTCTTACTCTCTCGTTTCCTCTTCTGAACAAACAAAAAAGAAAGTAATTTAAACATTAAACAAGCAAAAGGGAGAGGGAGAGAGAGAATGCACTCTCCCTCCTTCTCCCTCTCTTTCTCTTTCTCTCCCTCTCCTATTTCCTCCCCCTCCCTCTCCCTCTCCCTCTATTTCTCTTTCTCTTTCTCTTTCTCTTTCTCTTTCTTTCCCTCTCTCTCTCCCTCTCCCTCTCTCTCTCTCTTACTCTCTTGTTTCCTCTCCTAAACAAGCAAAAAAGAAAGTAATTTAAACATTAAACAAGCAAACGGGAGAGAGAGAGAGAGAGAATGCACTCTCCCTCTCTTTCTTTCCCTCTCCCTCTCCCTCTCTTTCTCTCCCTCTCTCTCCCTCTCCCTCTCATTCTCTTTCATTTCCTCTCCTAAACAAACAAAAGAGAATGATTTAAACCTTCAACAAGTAAAAGAAAGAGAGAGGGAGACTCACCAATGAGATATGGCGAGCGTGGGCAGCTTCTCTTTGCAACGAGGGCTCCTCCTCTCCTTCGCGAACAATGGCGGCGGCGGCGGCGGCGGCAGCAAGTCTCTTCCTCTTCTTCTCTCACAAAGCCTTGGCTCTCTCCCTCGCTCTTGCTCTCAAAAGGCGAAGAAATGAAAATGAAAACGGCGCTTTGGTTTCGGCCGCGCTTTTTTCCCTGCGGCGTCGCTATTGGCGTCGCAATAGCGACGCCAATAGCGACGCTAGTTGCGACGCCAATAGCGACGCTAGTTGCGACGCCTATAGCGATGCCGATATCCACCGTCGCTAATCGGCATCGCTAATTGCCCAATTCCTTGTAGTGAGGATAGATGATATCTTGGATAAGTTGCAAGGGGCTAGTATCTTTAGTCACATTGATCTCAAGAGCGGCTATCACCAGATACGAATAGCATTTGAAGATGTTCATAAGACAGTTTTTCGTACAACATTTGGACTATACGAGTTTCTAGTCATGCCATTTGGTTTGACTAATGCACCTGCTACATTCAATCGAATGATGGAGAGAATTTTTAGACCTCACTCAAAGCTCAGATGTGTCTTTTTTTATGACATTCTAATATTTTCACGGCCTAAAGAAGAGCATAGAAAACATCTATCTACTATTTTTCAAGAGCTTCGCAAGTATATACTACAAGTCAATGCTAAGAAGAGTGAATTCTTTCTTTTGGAAATTCATTCCTTGGGCCATATTGTTTCTCACAATTTGGTGAGAATGGATCCTAAGAAGATTCGAGCCATTATTGAATGGCCTACACCTACTTCTATACATAAAGTTAGAATTTTCTTGGGCCTATGTTCATACTACAGGAGGTTCATACGAGATTTTGTGTATTTTGCATCTCCTCTACATGACTTACTAAGAAGAAAATGCCTTTTCATTGGGGATCAAAGCAACTACAAGCCTTTGAAAGAATTAAGTTTCTTGTGACTCAAGAACCAGTTCTCATAGTTCCAGATCTTCAAAAATCTTTTGAAGTACACTGCGATCCTTCTGGGGATTGCATTGGAGCTGTGCTTAACCAAGAGCATCATGCAGTAGCATTTGAGAGCCGACGCCTCAAGGATCATGACCTGCATGACCCAGTATATGAGAAAGAGCTTATGGCAGTGGTACATGCTCTTCAAGTATGAAAACACTACTTACTTGGTGCAGATTTTGTTATTAAAATAGATCACCAAAGTCTAAGATACTTCCTTACTCAGAAGAAGCTCTCTGAGAAACAGATGTTACATTTTCAAATCCTTCGTACATTTGAAACTAAGAATGTGATAGCAGATGCTCTATCACGACAACCTCAAGTAAATGCAATCACAACTGTTTACCATGATGAGTTTATGGATTTACCCAAAATGTATGCAATTGATTCCGACTTCTCAACCATATGGGATCAGCTTAACTCAGGTTAGTCAATTACACCTTACTCAATTCGAGATGGTTATTTGTATCATCATCAAGCAATTTGTATAACATTACCATTGCGATACAAGGTAATGGATGAAGCACATGCATCTCCATATGCTAGACATATGGGGTATTCTACCCACTACTCAAGCATTGGAAATATGTTTCTTTTGGCCCACTCTTAGAGCTAACATTGAAAGATATGTTCGCGAGTGCAAGATATGCCAAAAAGTAAAGTATGACAAGCATAAACCAATTGGTCTACTGAAGCCATTACCTATTCCCAATGAGCCTTGGGAAAGTATAGCCATGGACTTTATCATGGAGCTTCCTCGCACACAAGCAACATGGGGGGTTCACTCGTAGTAAAGAAGACATGTCACCTGCGTGCAAGGACTTCTAAAAAAAACCCTATTTATGAAGCTTGTAAGACTAATATATCCTCTTATTTAAGCTTATAAGATATATACATGTATGAATTTTTCCGTATCCCCTTTCTTAAATGTAAGTCTTCATAGAACATAAACTAACTTTCTTTTTAAAAGTTGGAATTATCCTAAGCAATTAAAAGTATCAAAGTGGTCATATCACAAAGTGATTTATGTAGTGACACTTGGATACCATCGAAATATGTGTCGCAATGTTTTTGAGTGTCCGTGGCCCCTTACCACATGAGGAGAGAGAGTAGGGTAATCGAACCCCTTTATACTTAAAGTGACTACACCAAGCGGACACCAAGCTCTCTTTGGAAGAAGGGGAGTTGAATCTTTCTACCAAAACCATGGGAGAGTGCCAACTCCCCCCCTCCCACACTATGATTAATTCAATAACCCTACTATCCTTACTTGTCAAGGTCTCTTGTATGCCATGGAGAAACCAATCTATGGAGAGAGGTGATCAAATGCATCCACCCCTTCTTTTTTCCCTCTATCCCCTCCGTAAATTTAAGTTCAATATAGGAAATTAAGAGGGGTCTACATCTAATGTATACGCTTAAGTGTCCCCTTCCAAAAACCCCCCTCCCTTACACTCACATGATACCATACAACATCTATAGTGAACCCCCTGGGACAAGCAGGCAACAATGCAATTTGGACTATCATTGATAGATTCAGTAAGCAAGCTCACTTTATACCTATGCGAAAAACAATCAAAGCTGATCATATAGCTAAGTTATTCATTGCTCATATTTTCAAACATCATGGCATGCCTAAGTCCATTACAAGTGATTGAGATCCTTTCATGACCAGCCTCTTTTGGCAAGCTCTCTTCGAGAACCTTAGGACAAAGTTAAAGTTTTCATTCTCTTATCATTCTCAAATGAATGGGTAGAGTGAAAGTGCTAATTCTACTGTTCTGGACCTTTTGAAATTCTATATCTCTGATAATCAAAGAGAATGGGAAAAGTATTTGTCTTTAGTAGAGTTTGCATACAATAATACGGTGCACTCTAGTACTGGTAAGGCACCCTTTGAGATCATCTATGGTAAGCCTCATTTACCATCCATCCTTCTTACGAAGATAAGATCTTTGCAGCAGATGAGTTTGTTAGAGACATTGATACAACTTTCACTCAAGTAAAAGCTGCTATCCAAAGAACACAAGAGAAGCAGAAACATGAAGCTGATAAGCATCGTCGTAAGTTAGATCTCAATTTGGGACAGCATGTTCTTCTTAAGTTTGAGAAGGCTCGTTTAAAGAAACAAAAAGGTCAAAAAGGTAAAGTGGTTAAGCTTCTTAATCACTATTATGCCCCTTTCAAGATCACAGATAAGATAAACGATGTGACTTTTTGTTTGGATCTATCAAGTCATTGGAACATTCATAATGCTTTCCATATAAGTTTGCTACGTCCCTATATTGGAGAACCTCCAATGGAACCAATCAAGGAAGATTTACCTGACATAGAAGAAAAAGAAGAGTTCATTGTGCCTAAAAGAATTTTACACGATCAAGACAATACTCTAAGGTCAAGTAAGGTATTACGAAAGTATTTGGTTAAGTTTAAGAATTATCCCCCATTGGATGCTCAGTTTATGACTGAGAGAGAGCTACAAGACTTTCCAGATCTTCTTAAGGACTATGCATCCCCTCTACAGTTGAGGTCAACTGTTTAGAAGCCAGAGGGATGTCACTAAATTGATTGCTTATTATGCATTCTCTATTTAATAAATTCATGTCAATAAATTAATGACTCGCTTTTCTTTAAAGTGTTGATGATGATCTAGCATGACCATTAGACCATTTAGAGACCAATATTCCTAGTGCATCACTTAATGGGGTGATCATAGCACTTTGACAGGGATATCTGATACAGGCAGTATAAGTTATGAAGGTGGAAAGAAGTGTCTGCTAAGTCTAAGAGTGTACACAAGAACCAAGGAGTTACACATAAATGAAGATGGATTAAGTTCTAATAAGAGGAAGTGCATTAGCATTGTGTATATGCATTTATGTCTGCATCCGAGAACACTTGGGAACGTTTACTTGTGTGTAATGAGCATTGCATTCATTTGGGGTCATCCTCTCCCTTACAAGTCAAGGTTTAAGGTATTTTCTTTCATTAAGAAAGACAAGAGAGGTAATTCTCTCACTAAGAAAGACAAGAGACGTGATCCTCTAGAAGTGAGGAGAGAAGTGATTTTCTCTTTCTAAGATCTAAAAAGACATAAGCTTTTGTGTATACCGTGCAAGGAACTATGATCTTATTTCTAAGATCTACAAGTAAGAACTGGCTTATGTGTAATGGAGGAGCTTGCTCCTTGTCAATAATATAACTCCACAAGGGGGGGGGGGGGACTGGCCCATCTTCCAGTCCCTAGTGTGTTGCCAATTTCTCTACATCTCTCTCTCTCTACATCTTTCTTTTCTCTCATCTATTCTCCCTCTGTGCTAGCATAATATTCGCCATATATATTTTAAGTATATAAGAAAGTCAAGCGTGTATCTCGGATCTTATAACAGAAATAGCAATACATCGTCCATCTCGACTATAAACATGTATGTCTCGACGATCAAGAGTATTCTTATTGCTTTGTCATGGCATGATAGCTGCAACCTCAGTTACCACTGGAGCTGAGTACTATCTATTAGCTTGTTGAACCCCAAAAATAGTCATTCTCAAATCATGCAATGGATTATTTTGCAATTGCATACCCATAGATCTAAATGCTTGTGCATATGCATTGTGTTGATGCATCATAGACTGAAGCTCCCCAAGCAAAATTGGCAACAATTTAGGCATACATCCAACCGATTAGATAACTCATGCTCAATATCATAAATATAAAGTTGTGCAAATCTTGGCATTTCCTGTCATTGCACATTAGGAATCAAAGGGCCTATACGATGATAAATGGAGCCATGCACTCTAAAGATATAAGAATTTTCCACAACACACAAAAACTCGTCAATATTGGCACCAAGTGACAAAAATGCAAGATCACTATTATATACTCGTATATTATTTTTATATACTCTACTTTGAGAATGCATACCATGTAACAAATCATGCAATAGCTGTGGTGGATGTTGCAATGGTGGCAACATTACTTTTTCATTTCAACAACAATTTTTACCAAACAAAACTGATCCCTACACTTGAGTCTCACATCTCCACAATTTAGCCGAACATCGCTCACACATCTAAAAAAACTCCCCATGGAATGCACAATCGGGTCTTGAAATAGCAATATTGTAGTTGCAAGATGAATATCCACTACATGCAAAGCATGTAAAATGGAGCAAAAACCTCAATTTCAAGGACTAAATATTGGAGCATTATTAACATGTGACTCATTAATAAAAGGATTTTCTAGATTTTGGTGATTTTCAGCATCACAATTCTAATCCATAGCAAATTGCTGCTCAATTAAACTATGAACTCCCTCATGAATCAAGCTACCATGATTCAGAGCCCCTCCTTGCAAAATGTTATGACACTCAACTATAGTAGAACACATGTCTTTGTGCCCCCTCCAGTCATGTTTTTTCATTTGAGCCCTAATCCTAGCAACCTGTCGTCATCTATGTCACGTAGAGTTGAGTCTATGCCTATGAATATGTAACACATAATCCCTACTAGTTGTCCGATGCAAAAATCCCATATTGATTGGATTCTCACAAAGCCTGCACATCAAGAGAGACCATGCATTCTTTCAAGGAGAGACTTGATTGGGATTAGTATTTTCAAAAAGACTTAAAAGTTGAATCAACTAGAATCACATAATCCAAAATACTACAATAATTTAAATCATCATAATGCTCCTACGCGCTAGGAATAATAGCAACCAAAATCAGAATCATATATTTTTATATGTTCTATATAATTAGATATCCAATCCAAAGACATACAAAAAAAAACTATATCTAACCGGCAAGTGATCCCCCAAAGTCTATAGCTCAAACCCAAACATCACTCTTCAACATGAATGCGCAATATACCTAAAAGTAGGATTCTTAAATCAATAAACTCCTCTCTGTAAATTGTAAGACATAATAAGTCTTTCTATAGATCAAACATCAAGAAAGAGGCAATGGAATAGGACATTTAACTTACAAACACTCATGTTTATCCAACAAACATATACTTAAAAATAAAATTGCATTTAATATTTACAAACTCTTCAAAAGAGAAAGAGTGCACATTATTCCAATCCATAGCAAATTCCTAAACATTGAAACTAATATTAGAGAGAGAGAGAGAGAGAGAGAGAGAGAGAGAGAGAGAGAGAGAGAGAGAGAGAGAGAGAGAGAGAGAGAGAGAGAGAGAGAGAGAGAGAGAGAGAGAGAGAGAGAGAGAGGTGTCCATATCCAAGTATTTTACAGAGAATATTACTCTTTGATACTTACCACATTGCAAAAAGCAATGAAGTTTTCTCTCTAGATTGCAAGACATAATAAGTCTTTCTATAGATCAAACCTCAAGAAAGAGGCAATGGACACATACATAGAATTATAAATGCGATCAATGTTTACAAACTCTTTAAAAGAGAGAAAAATGCACATTATTACTCCAATCTAATTCAAGTCCCTATAAATTGAACCAAATGTTGGAGAGAGAGAGAGAGAGAGAGAGAGAGAGAGAGAGAGAGAGAGAGAGAGAGAGGTGAATATTCAAACATTACAATTAGAGAATATTACTCACATGCATTACATCACAAAAATGAATAAAGTTATATCCACATTGTTTGATATGATAATGATAATTCTTTTTATAGATCAAATGCCAAGAAAGAGGCATCACACCACATTGTAGGTACCTAATATATTTTACTCAATTTAGCATTGTTACAAAAAAAGGAAGCACACATTATCACAAAAAAAGCAGTGGCCCAAGCACTTCAAAATAACATAAGCGAGACAACAATGGATCATAAGTATCATAAGCTTCGTCCAAATGTTAGAGAGAGAGAGAGAGAGAGAGAGAGAGAGAGAGAGAGAGAGAGAGAGAGAGAGAGAGAGAGAGAGAGAGAGAGAGAGAGAGGTGAATATTCAAGCATTACAATTAGACCATATAATTTGAGAATATTGCTCTCACATGCATTACACTGCAAAAATCAATAAAGTTGTATCCACATTGCAAGACATGATAATTCTTTATATAGATCAAACATCAAGAAAGAGGCATCACATCACATTGTAGATACCCAATACATTTTACTTAGCTTAGCCTCATTACATTAAAATCAATATAAGCTTCACAAAAAGGAAGCACACATCATCACAAAAAAAACACTGGGCCAAGCACTTTAAAATAATTTAAGCGAGACAATAATAGATCATAAGCCTCAACTTGAGCAAGTCCTCCTCAATTGTGATCGTTCATTTGAGGACTCAATTGCTATAGCAAGGCATTAGACCTATTAACATTCATTTGAAACTGCAAGAACGGTAGTTGATAACCCCTCTAGCAAGTCACATCTCATGGTGGTCATCTCCAAGTCCCCAAAATGATACCCACATATCATTTAGCAACAAATTCATCAACCTGCTTGTCTCAGAGACAATTGTCGAAAATTTATTCACTTTACCACCCAAACCACTCGAGACTTGTTGAAGAATACTCTGGGTGTGCTTTGTCTCGCACACAACACCGTACAAACCTTTAGCTTGTTCATGCAACTTTGTAGAGTAAATGGCAAGCGCATGATTAACACGTGTGGATAAACTCATATGCAATTCATCTTGGTCTCGAGGCGTTTAAACTCTAAAGAGCTTGAAACAGCCTCTGTGTTTCTTCGAATCCTTGCTGTCCTTGTAGATTTAGTAACATGCCTTCCTTGTTGCCTTGCCACTTCTTTCATCTTTCGCACATTAACTTTATTCACTCTATTAAACTCCACATTTTGGCTACAACAAAATATACAAATGACTATCTCCCCAAAAAGTATACAATACCTTGATGCAAATACAATTCGAATAACTATCTCCCATACCCATGCAAACGGTTCTAAGTAAGCAAGCGTTGAAGAGATGATGCTGTGGTTGTTCTCTTTAATTCAACTGAATCAATTGCATTCAATGGAGTCGAATGCACTATGTCTGGAACATCGTCCATGGCTTTACTTTGTTTAATGATGACTACACGAAACTTTCAATAGAGTATAAGAGTCCCAATCGAGAAATCGCAAAGCCATTGAAGACACAATCGATAAACACATTTACAATTGAAAACCCTAAATCAAAAGTATCTTGGACTCAAAGATAAAAGAATAGTCATGCATGAACCCTAAATCTTATCTTAAAATTTAGAAATAGTGAAAAATCGTAGATGGCATTAGATTAACTTCCAATGCATTGAATTTAAAACACACGTGCATTAGACCATATGATTGATTACAATAGGATTTGCTATAGTAAGTAGTAGTGAGGTTTCAATTTGTTTATTACACAGATAGGACTCAAGTGGGTCTTCAAGGTGCATTTGGATTATTCCAAGCAAATTCCCATGGCTCCCCAGGTGAGAGATTAAAGTTTTTGTCACAATGGATATATCCATTTCATGATGCAAAACCCCCCTCTCATAAACAAATTCAAAGATCCTTATAGTTATACCCACTCATGAATTACAATGAGCAAAGTCAAGGATGGATCTTTTGGTGAACCCAATGTCATAATGATCAGTGAGTTGGCTTTTTAATTGGTGTACCTAACGTTGCATGGTGCACACCGTACAATATCCTTTCTTAGAAAATCATGTCCTAGGACGATGCAACATTCTATACTCCTGCCAGTAAAACTATAGCTCACACACTAAACAACCTCCTAAGTTTAAAAATGTCAATAATAGGTTTTTAATGTCATTAAGTGTTATTATGTCCATGCCAACCCCACGAATTGCAATGAGTGAGGCAAAGGATAGTTCTACCTCTCAATAATGAAAGTCATGATCATGAATAAATAAATAGTATTATAATATAATTTAGCTCCACTTTGGTACCTTTAGGGGTTGACAATATAATGTATATATCTTATAAAGTTACTATAGAACCTTCCACTCCATAAAACACATGTGCATTAGACCATATGATCGATTACAATAGGATTCGCTATAGCAAGTAGCATCTAGAGCGAGGTTTTAATTTGTTCTATTACAATGGATATATCCATTTCAATATCCCTATAAATACATCCATCATGATGTAAAACCCCCCTCTCAATCTTAACTTTAGTAACTTGTCTTTGTTCCCAACTCGTGAACATATTCAAAGATCCTTATAGTTATACCCACTCATGAAGTGCAATGAGTAAAGTCAAGGATGGATCTTTTGGTGAAACTAATGTTATAATGACTAGTGAGTTGGTTTTTTAATTGGTGTACCTAAGTTTATATGGTGCACACCATACAATATCATTTCTTAGAAAATCATGCCATAGGACGATGGAACACTCCCCACTCCTACCAATAAAACTATAGCTCACATACTAAACAACTTCCTAAGTTTAAAAGCGTCAATAATATGTTTTTAATAATGCCCCACGAACACTATAAGGATACGGAGGCATAGCGATGCACTTTTCGTTGCAAAATAGCAGCGTTGCAAATAGCGACGGTGCTTAGATGAAAAAACGTGGGCCGAAACCTAGGCGCATTATTTAGCGCGAATAAACGAAAGAGAGAGCGAAAGGGAGAGAGAACTTCATCTTGCATTTGAGAGGGAGAGGGAGAGAAAGAGAGAAAGAGGGAGAATGAAAGTTTCTCACCGCCACTGCCACCGTTTGCGAAAAAGAGGAGGAAGTGTATGGAGGGCGAAGAGGAGCCACCGAATCCATCCTCGAGCCTTTGCGGTGAGTGCATTGTTCCTTCTTGCTTTGTTTTTGTTTTTTCTTCTTTTCTTTTACTTGTTTTTGTTAAAAATCATGTGTATTGAGAGAGAAAGAGAGGAAATGAGAGAGGGAGAGAAAAAGAGAAAAGGAAAGAAGGAACGAGAGAGAAAGGGAGAAAACATTAAACATATTAGGGAAAGAGAGAAAGATAGGGAGAGAGAGGAAGGGAGAGGTTGTTGTTATTGTTGTTGTTTTATTTATTCTTTTCTTTTTTTCTTATTTGTTATTGTGGTAGTGGTAGTAGTAGTACTGGTAGCGGTAGTTGTTGTTTAATTTCTTATTTTCTTATTTGTTGTTGTTGTGGTAGTCATAGTAGTAGTAGTAGTAGCAGTAGTGGTAGTGGTAGTGATAGTAGTAGTTGTTGTTTAATTTCTTCATTTCTTGTTTGTTGTTATTGTGGTAGTGGTAGCCGTCATAGTCGTGATTGTAGTAGTAGTAATAGTAGTTTTCTTGTTTGTTGTTGTTGTTGTAGTAGTACTAGTAGTTTTTTCTTCTTTTCTTGTTTGTAGTAGTAGTTGTTGTTGTTGTTTTTTTTTTCTTCTTCTTCTTTTCTTGTTTATGGTAGTGGTAGTGGTAGTGGTAGTAGCAGTGGGAGTGGCAATGGCAGTGGCAGTGGTTTGTTATTGTGGTAGTCGTAGTCGTTGTAGTTGTGGTTGTAGTAGTACTAGTAGTGGTGGTGGTGGTTTTCTTGTTTTTTGTTGTTGTTGTTATTGTAGTAGTAGTAGTTTTTTTTTTCTTTTCTTGTTTATTGTTGTTTAGTTTTCTTGTTTGTTATTGTTGTTGTTGTAGTGATAATAGTAGTAGTTTTTTCTTCTTTTCTTGTTTGTTGTTGTTGTTGTACTAATAGTAGTAGTAGTTGTTGTTGTTTTTTCTTCTTTTCTTGTTTATTGTAGTGGTAGTGGTAGTGGTAGAGAGAGAGAGATGTTTTGTTAAAGGAAATTGGTAGTAGAGAGAGAGATGTTTTGTTAAAGGAAATGAGAGAGGGAGAGGAAGAGAAAAGAGAGAGAGGGAATAAACATACAACATAATAAAGAAAGAGAAAAAGGGAGAGAGATGGAAGGAGAGAAGAGAATGAATGGACAAAAAACAAAGAGAGAGTGGTGGCGAGGTCCGGTGCAATACCATGAGATGGGAAACGCTCAAACATATGTTAATTTATGGGTGGGTGTAGACTTTTTGTACATTAATTTTGCTGAGTTACAAGAGAAGAAATCCCTTCTCAAACAATTTAAGAAAGAAAAAAAGAATGATAACAAAAACAATTTGTTTGTCGTAATGTAGACAAAATGGAAAACAATGAAGTTCGTGATGTTCAAGATCATGAGGCGTATCTTAATCAGCGTGTCCCATGTCCTTGCTCTCAACATAAGCTATCAATTAGACGAAAACGTTGATTGTCTATAGAACACGTACGATGCTTTGGTGAGTTTCAATCTGAGATCATTGATCAGGCGATCTCAAATTTTAAGCAAATGGTAAGAAAAATATATATCAATCATGCATTGTATTCGCAAGCTAATTGAATACCATATACAAAAACATTGGGTGTGACTGTCAAATTTTCTATCCAGGGAGGTGACCTCTCGTCCCAAGGAGGAGTGCACCCTTTGCGGCCAGTTAGAAGAGTTCGTGGGCGTGCGATGGATGGACTGTCTGAGCCAATCCACCACTTGGAAGGTATTACCAAATCTATACCGTCAATACTAGAAGAGACAAGTAGCCTTCCAGACTTACCTACAATCTTGGAGCCGGGGATCGCGCCAATTATCGATGCATTGATGCCCATAGATGTCGAGACTTCTGATCCTCTTAGAGAGGAAGCATCCATACCATTATATGATGGGTGTCGGGTATCTCGCCTGAAGACACTGCTTGCACTCCTAAGCGTGCAAGCAAAATACAGGTGGAGCAATGCGAGTGTGACCCAGTTGTTCAGGTACCTTGTACGTACGCTTCGTCGATTTCTTTTCGACACTATTATTAAAAACATTTGTATTTTTTCAAGGTGTTTTATAATTTTTTTTCAAGTTACTGAAGTGTCATATATTATCACTTGCAAATACCATGCCTGAGTCTCGTGATGATGCGCGACATGTTTTACGAAAGCCTGGCATGGACTACAACAGCATCCATGCATGTATCAACGATTGCATACTATTTCAAGGAGAATACGAGATTATGAAGACATGTCCAAAGTGTGGTGCTCACAGGTATCGATAGGACTTGCAAGGGCAAACTATCCCTCAAAAATTTCTTAGACACTTTTCGCTTATCTCTCGCATAAACTACATGTTTTGTACATCTGACATGGCGAGCTTGACAACATGACATGCACAGAATAGGTCCATAGATGGAGTTCAACGAATATCAATGGATTCACACGCATTGAGCCACCTTGACTCTACCTTCCCAGGCTTTGCTCGAGAGCCAAGGAATCTTCAGCTCGGTCTTGCTATGGATGGCGCGAACCCATTCGGTTTGCACTCAATTTCTTACAGTATGTGGCCTATAGTCCTTGTCAACTATAATATCCCTCTATGGCTTTCTACGAAGAAAGGACATCTCATCCTTAGCTTGCTTGTTTTCGACCGCAACAAAGTAAAAAATATGGACATGTATCTTTGTCCATTAGTCGATGAGCTTAAGATTTTGTGAAAGGAGGGGGTCACCTTGCAAGACATGAGTAAGCACAATGGTCGATGATCCGCCAATATTCGAGCCATTCTCATGTGGACCATGCATGACTTTCCGGAATTCGGAGAGTGCTCATGTAAGTAGGCTTTCATTCTCATTGGTAATATCTATCATAGCTCGTTCAAGTTTGTATTCACTGGATAGAGGTATTGGGATAAGTCTGGTTACCTCAGGTTATCATGCATGTCCATTGTGTAGGCCACAATTAAACTCTCGAATGTCACGAACCATGAAGAAGATGGTATATCAAAGACACGCCGCTTTCTTGCCAGAGGGTCATGAACTCAGGGAAGGTTTTCTTGGATGATCTCTAGCACATATAAATGCCCAAAGATGGTACGAGCTAAAAATAGTCCACATGTTTTGTACGTCTGGCATGGCGAGCTCAACAACGTGACATGCGCAGAATAGGTCCATAGATGGAGTTCAACGAATATCAATGGATTCACACGCATTGAGCCACATTGACTCTACCTTCCCAGGCTTTGCTCGAGAGCCAAGGAATCTTCAGCTCGGTCTTGCTATGGATGGCATGAACCCATTCAGTTTGTGCTCAATTTCTTACAATGTGTGGCCTATAGTCCTTGTCAACTATAATATCCCTCCATGGCTTTCTACGAAGAAAGGACATCTCATCCTTAGTTTGCTCGTTTTCGACAGCAACAAAGTAAAAAATATGGACGTGTACCTTTGTCCATTAGTCGATGAGCTTAAGATTTTGTGAAAGGAGAGGGCCACCCTGCAAGATATGAGCAAGCACAATGGTCGACGGTCCACCAATATTCGAGCCATTCTCATGTGGACCATGCATGACTTTCCGGAATTCGGAGAGTGCTCAGGTAAGTAGGCTTTCGTTCTCATTGGTAATATCTATCATAGCTCATTCAAGTTTGTATTCACTGGATAGAGGTGTTGGGATAAGTCTGGTTACCTCAGGTTATCATTCATGTCCATTGTGTAGGCCACAGTTAAACTCTCAAATGTCAGGAACCATGAAGAAGATGGTATATCAATGACATGTCACTTTCTTGCCAAAGGGTCATGAACTCAGGGAAGGTTTTCTTGGACAACCTCTAGCATGTATAAATGCCCAAAGCTTGTACGAGCTGAAAATGGTCCACACGGAGTCACATCCAAATGAAATGTGACGGTTCTCAATTTTTTAGGAGTTGCCATATTGGACCCATTTACAAATCAATCACTTGTTGGATCCCATGTATATTTTCAAGAACATGGACAGATTGCTATGGAATCACATCATAGAAAAGAGAGACACCATAAGGGCACAAATGGATTTGAAGGAGGTAGGTAAGATGGAAGCGCTTTGGTCACAGTCAAGTGCTGATGGTCACTTGCTACTACCTTGTGCTCCTTGGGTTTTGTCCAGTAAAGAAGAGCGCATTGTGAAGCAAATAGTCAAGTCTATCTGCACTCCGACAGGTATGATGCATTCTCTCAAGTTCATGTTTTCTAAAGACAACCAATTATCAGGGCTAAAATCCCATATTTGGCATAAGATATGTCAGATTTGTACTATGAATGGATTGTAAGTGGTCTATGTATTTTACTATTTGGAGTGTAGTCGTTCATAATGCTTCCTCATTTGTGGCAGTTTATACTACCGATCGCGATCGCAGGATATCTTACTCCAGAAATACGCGGGGCGATTTACAGGTTGTCGACTTTAGTGCAATGGATCTCATAGAAGGAGATTAAGACGTCCTCTATTGAATCCACAAGGCAGAGAGCAGTGAAGACGGTTTGTCTCTTTAAGAAATACATGTCTACCAGCATGCTTACGATACAAATCCACCTTTTTGTGCATCTTGTAGATGAAGTGGAAATTATTAGATATGTCCATACGTGATGGATGTTCTTCTTGGAGCACTTTATGAAAACCTTGAAAGGCTTTGTGCGACAACGAGCTCAGCCAGAAGATAGCTTGGCTGAAGGTTGGTTGGTATCTGAGGCGTTAGTGTATATTTTACAATGACTACCAACGGTGGATTTAGATAACAATATGCTATGGTCGCTAAAGGACGATGATAGACTAACCGGAGATGTGGTGGTGGAAATGGGGTAGAAAAAAGAATGGATACTGTAATGGAGGAGAAAGTGAATCGCTTTTGTATGTTGCACCATGCCTCTATAGAGATGTGGCTCGTTAGGTACTAGCAAGCTAGGAAAGATCGAGAAGAAGCGCGATTTGAATTTCAACGTAGTACGCGCCATCAATCGATTTGATATCCCGAGGGTATGGAGGAAATGCCACGGTTTATGTCAACGCAATGGTTGCATGGAGCTTTAACCGCAGCATCTCGCGAAGGGGCGGAGGTCTCAACCGAGCAGTGAGAATTCTCGAGGGGATGTAGTCCAAAGGTGATGATGTGTTTAGGATTTGCCATATCTATATTTTATATGCGACAACTAATTGAGTGTTTCAATGTACAATACAAAATATACAATGCGACGTGGTCGCGCGGATGACATTTTCGTGTGGAGCGTATTGACAAAATATGCTCCACAATAGATTGTGGTATCACGGCAAGGTTCGAGCAAGAGAGCCGACGATGAAAACGGATCCAAACACGGTTATAGATGAGAATGAGTATTTTAGGAACTTGCAAAGTATTGTCATAGTGGATTACCATAGCTTCTCCATAATCCTATTCGATGTGCAGTGATTCAAAGTGATACTTGAAGGAGCTGGAGCAACAGTTCGACGAGATCCATCTGGATTTCTTGAAATAGATTTCGTCGAAAAAAAATGAATGGATTTGGGCGACACGTTTGTGTTGCTGGTCCATTGTGAACAAGTGCATGAATTCATGTGTTTTTAAATTATATTATAGTATGGTACATGTCACAATAGTTAAATCTCTTTTGTATGTGATTGTGAACATGTAATTTTCTATCCAAACCCCCGACAACCTCGATGGTGGTACGTTATACATTCAGATCTCCAAAGTGTGAGAGCATATGATCAAAGCTATGTTTCGAGCATAGATGAGGACAATATGCAAATAAAGGGGTTGATATTGCAAGGGGTGGAGGCTACCAAAAGCTTGGAGCATGTAGAGGGGCCCGCATCAGATAACAATGATGGAAATACAAGAGTCCAAGAATTCTTTGAGAACGAGGTGGACTCATCCTTTTTTGTGGTGACATGTCTATCAACCTTCCAGTGTATGCAGAGTTGTGTCAGGAGATTGATATGGGACCATAGGGTACTTCATACTTGGAGCATCCACCTACTCAATTAGTTGATGAATCGCTTATAAGGGTACATAAGATATGCATTTTAAGTAAGATCATTTTTTAAAGATTTATATTATCGTACTTTGTATGATTTATATTGATTATGCTAACATCAATTTTTATTTGTGCAGGTGACCTTTGTGGATATTTAGATCACGATGAATCGAGGGATGAGCAACGAGGAGCTACAGATCTTCACGCGTATGTCTCCAGTTCAAATGGCAAGATTCAGATATATGGCAGACCGGCGGACACCATCAGGCCGCTCTATTAGATCTACTTCAGCGCGCTCTGATGCTTCAGTTTCCAACAGATGAGATCGACGCTCCAAACTTGGGCCAGACAGAGGGAGTGGTTCAGGGGGATGCTGCAGAGATCCGGATGGAGTGAGTCTGCGGTCGGCTCAAGATACAAGTGCTACTCGCTCTTGTGGCGGTTCGAGAGATCGTGGCTCAAGTGGTTGCTATGGAGGTACCGACGCAGTGTCTCCATCTCGTCGTTCTACTGGAGTTGCGTCACCTCCAGGATTTCTCACACCTGTGGGAACGTCTACTCTAGTCACTCCAGCTTTTTGCTCAACCGTCCGCAGGTGGCACCCCTATGGATGCTACTCCAAGAGATACTACCCCGGTAGATACACAAGATATACGGGGGTCTCCTGGATATAATCAGGAGCGTGGTCGCAGGTGGGAGATAACCCATCTTAGGCATACCCTAGTGGGTTATGCCTACCTTGTAGATGATAGGTCAGGAGCCATCATCATGAATGATGAAGGGAGGAGGTTGATGGTTCGCATAAGAGAGTTGTGCCAACAAGTTTTTCGGCATGTCTTGGATCATTGGAAGAACATACCGGAGGGGAGCAAGGACTACATAGTATAATCCTTACATGAGGAGTTTCCGGTACCAGTCGTAGTAGATAGGTTTTCTACGGGCTGGATGATGGAGTGCATGCGTGTATACATGTCACACAGATGATCAAACGCACGCAAGGCACTCAAGAGTGGAGCTTTAAAGCCTGAGTGGCTAGATGCGAACGATTGGTGCCAACTCAAGGAGGAGGCTACAGATTCTCCAGGACGTTGGAGATAGCAGCGCGAGGCGACGAGGGCACGATTGGAGGCCGGAGTAATCCATCATCTTGGAAGTGGCAACCACAGGACATATCTGGAGAACTTTGTAAGTTTTTCTTTTTTTCTACTTGCTTGTTTTTTTTAATATCCTTTGTACTGACAATCGTGTTTCTAACAGTTGTATTTTATTTTATTTTTAGCACTCCATTACAAATTGTGATCCCATCGCCTTGAGACTCAATATGTAGAGAGACGATCTCATCGCATTGATCGACCGATTGTATAGACGCAGCGGCCCTGTAATTAGAATGCATTATTGTATGGTGGATTGATGTGTACTTGTTTCTTTTTTTGCAGAGTCCGTTTGATGCTCCTTTGCGACGGGACGAGGTTTCGGATGGTGAGGATCTATAGCTCGCCCTTGGATCCTTGAAACTCACATACCCTTCTTTTTTGTCACGTGATCTGTGTAGACATTTTCTATATAGTAGTAATATCTTACCATGATTGTAGTAGTAATATCTTACCATGATCTGTGTAGACATTTTCTATGTAGTAGTAATATCTTACCATGATTGTACCGGTTGCTTTCATTATGTGATCAATATATATTTATTTCATGTATTAGTATTATGATTTAAGTATACTTTACCTTTATTTACACAAGTATTGTACACATTACTGAAACTATTTTGTATGGCCCAAATAAAGCACATAGTACTATATGTGCGCCACAAATTTTTTTTCCCTATTACGGTCACTATTAATGTCGTAAATTTATTGCATGGGTCGCTATTAGCGTCACAAAATGCGCCACAAAGTGTCGTTATCAACGTTGTTATTAATGTCGTTATCATCGTCGCAAATACGTTGATACCGACACAAATAGCGATGCTAATACCGATTATTATATGGCGTCACCAATAACAACGTTTTTTGCAACGACGGGGGTAAATTTCTTTATGAGCATTTTCGTCGCTTTTAACGTCAGTATAAAGCCTATATCTTGTAGTGGAATTGCAATGAGTGAGGCAAAGAATAGTTCTCTCTCTCAATAATGAAAGTCATAAGTAAATAAATAGTATTATAATTTAGCTCCATTATGGTACCTTTAGGGATTTACAATATAATACATATCTTAAAGTTACTACAAAATCTTCCATTCCATGTTTAAAAGTCAACATAAAAGATATCTTCCACTCCATGTCTTAAATCACATATCCTAAAACGTTTATTCCAATCCAATGTAGATCCTCATATTTTAAAGTGTATGGGTGGATATTCTCTAATAATAAAAAAACCCACAATTTCAAAAGTTGAGACACACACATATACATACGTAGAGTTTACTTATAAAAACCAAATTTAAACCTTAAACTCAAATCAAAATTTTAAACATTGGAGAGAGAGAAAGCTAATTTTCTTACTCGAATATATACAACATATCACCATATCCATTTGTTTTCAAATGACCGAGAGAGAGAGAGAGAGAGAGAGAGAGAGAGAGAGAGAGAGAGAGAGAGAGAGAGAGAGGTGTCTCATACACTATGACCTATCTATATATTGATTACTTATTAGCTAAATAAATAAGTAATGAACTAATAAGTAATCAATATATATGTAATATAACATAACTACTATAAATATAATCATATAATAATATTTATATTTATAATATAAATATTTATTATTATTATTATTATTATTTAACTTAATTACTATCACTAATACTAATATAATAATCAATCTAATAGTAATTATAATAACTATAACTACTATTATTCATCTAATTAAGCAATTAATTAACCTCACTAATTCACTAATACTAATATATATACTAATCAATGTAATACTAATATCTAATTCACTAATACTAATATGTTAAGAAAATAATGAAATATAAGACAAGATAAGATAATTCATTATTAATTAATTAGTTTTAAATTAAAGTAAATACTAATTAATATATATTATATTACAATATATTATTAATTTTCTAGCACTATATTATAATATTAGTAAATATTATGTTTAATTACTAATACTACTAATTACTAATATATATAATATTATAATATCCATCATGTTTAATTACTAATATTAATTAAAATAACATATTAATTATTAACTATAACTATATTCAGCTAATAGTTAATTTATTTAACTAAAGTAATAATTGCTAACTAATATTTATCTTATTAATTATAATATAATATAATATAAATATTATATATCTATCTTAGTAATATTTATCTATATCATACAACCAATAAAATAAACTAATAATACATACAACTAATAATAAAAAACTAAAAACTTAATATATGTATTTATATCTAAATACACTATAAGCTAATTTGAATAATACCAATAATAAAATACAATAAACTAATAATAATAATAATTATAAATAAACTAAACTAAATAATAATAATAATAATTCTAAATAATGAAATAAAACTAGCTAAATATATATATAATTATAACAAATTATTAGATATAGTTTTATAATAACAAACAATAATTATAACTTATCATTATTAATTTGAATATAATAATAATAAACTAATAATACATACATGCATACAACTAATAATATAACTAATTATTATATCATAATATTAATCAATACTATATATCTATCCTATTTAATTACTATAATATATAATATTATAATATCTATCATGTTAACTATATTATAATAGTTATAGTTTTATAATAACAAATAATGATAATAACTATAGTAATTATTATTAATCTGAACAACAAAATAATAATTATGAACATTAATAATTTGAATAATGAATAACAAAATAATAATAACAATAAACTAATATCCATATCTAAATAAACTAATATGAAGAAAACAATAATAATAATAACAACAATAAACTAACAATACATACAACTAATAATATCTAAATAGAATGAAATAATAATAATAATAATACAATACAACTAATAATAAAAACTAATAACACAACTCATAATACTAATAAACAAACAACAATGACAACAGCAGCAACAACAATAATAATAATACAACTAATTAAAATCAATTAACTAATCTATCTTCTATCTATATTATATAATAATAATAAAATAATTAAAACTAATTAAAATAATAATAACTATTACTAATTAAATAGTAGCAATAATATATCTATATCATATTATAATATTAATCACATCATATTATTTATATATATTTATACTAATAAAATAATAACTAATAACTAATAATACGTACAACTAAAATTATTTAAATAAAATAATACCATAATAAAATAATAATAATAAACTAATAAGATAACCAACTAATAATAAACTAAATAACAATATAATAAAATAAGTAAAACTAATCAAAATAACAGCCAAACTAATTAAAATTTAAAAAAAAAAACAACAACTAATTAATTAGTAATAATAGTAATAACTTAATTAGTTTTAACTATAATTAACGTTAATCTAACTATTAACTGTAACTTATAATAACTAAGTATTTAAATTAACGTTATTAATTATTAACCATAACTAAATTAACTATGAACTATATTAATAATAACTATTATTAATAATGGAGGGGACGTGGTCGGGGACATGATGTGGACGGGGTGGGAGGCCGCACGGACGTGGACCGGGCGAGAGATCGCGCGGACGTGGATGGGGACGTGGGCGGGGCAAGAGGCCGCGGACGTCGGGGCGGGATGGGAGGACGAAGACGGGACCTCGGGGCAGGATGGGGACGATGGCCATGCCGGCTGGGACGGCGACGGGGCGGCGGCCACCGGCCACCGTTGCAGAGGGACGTGGTCGGGGCGGGGCGGAAGGGGGCATGGAGAGAGAGAAACCACCTCCTAGAGAATGACCTCAATCCCTCAACAATAGATGATGAAAAAAATTCGAATTCCAATGTGAACATGAAGGCTTGGGGAGAGCATATTAAATGACCTCAATCCCTCAACAACAGATGATGAAAAATTTAAATTCAAATGTGAACATGTAGGCTTGGGGAGAGAGCAAGTTTGGGGCCAAAAACGGAGGTTCAAGAGTTCACCGAGCGTACAACCAAAATAAAGAAGAAAGATAGATTGTAGCTTCAACCTTCCATAGCTGCCTTCATACATGTGCATGTGCCAAGTAATTGAGAGAGAAAGAAAGACCATTAAAGGTCTCGCGCATCTATAGGTGGTATGGGGAAAGAGAGAAAGAGGCTTCACTCAGGTACAACTTGCAAGTGGAGGAGAGAGAGAGATATTAAAGGCATGAAGAGGGAGACATGCCTTATTATTTTGAGGCTAAGAGAAGTGCCTCATATGTGGTGCGACCTTTGAGTTTCGGGATCTTTATACACTTGCCACATAAGATTTGTAAGGTCTGGTGAGCGGTTCAGGAAATCCTAGAGTAAGAGATAGTATAAATATCTCTCTCTTTCTCCCCATGTCTCTTATCCATTGAACCACGTGGAATAACAATAGGGAATATCCATGATCTATCCCTATTATTTCTCACAAGTTGACACTACTACCATAGGGTAAGGAGGCCACCTATAGACCAACTAATGAAAACGATGCATTTTTTGGGAGATTTCATGTTTTGCATATTTTTTAAGATCTAAATATATGAGCATATAAGGGATATCAAGAGGTAAGGCTAATATTGAAGCTTTCATTTTTAGAATCTTTTATGCAACGACAAAATTATAATCTTGGGGGTCTCTCAAGGTAGCAGTACACTTGTGGGCCAATAATGTGACACTTTTTAGCATATCAATGAGAGATATCTATGGAAGATTCTCAGCATATTCCCTTTTTTTGTTACATATAGTCCCAAAGTGTTGCTTTTTGGCACTTGCTCCACAATCTACCCCTTTATCCTAGCCCTTATATTGCAATGAATGGGATAGTTACTAAGATCTTATCACTTGTATATTTGAGAGGTAGAAAGTATGATTGAAAACCATATAGGAAAGAATAATATTTGCCAATTTGGACTCAAGAAGGAAGAGCATGGAGAGAGAATGGTGCAAATGAAGTGATTGCCATTTATGGCAGGCAGCTTTAAAGCCAATCACCACATGGCCAACAAACGCATGTATGCATGCAAGGCTTCTCTGTAGGCAAATGTCCCTTAGACACTATGCTTGTTGAGGATGGCATGGCAAAGAAGGCATAAAAACAAACTTGCAAAATAATGGATTTGGATTATCTCAATGTTGTTAAGGATTTAGTGGATATGGCAACTACCGAAACAAAATTACATTGTGACTGACGCTACTTCAATGAAAGCAAGAAGTCTCTTTGGCTTTTTCTCTCAATTAGATTAAAAAGAGGTGTGGAGAGTTTTCTTTTGTTGAGGACCTCACTCAATTCTACCGACTCTCTAGTTGTAGATTAGTTGCGTGTCATTTGTGGTCAATAAGTTGAGTCAGTAACTCAACCATGGTTAGACCTATGGTTAATACTGTATGTCATTTGTGGTCAATAAGTTGAGTCAGTAACTCAACCATGGTTAGTACTGAGACCTAGATTATCTTCACTATTGTGGTGTTAGACTGTAGTGTGTGAGACTAATGAAGAAAATGAAGAAGAAGATGGAAGTGAGCACATTGCTTTACTCTTACTCCACCTTCTTGCTTTCTTGTCTCTCTTGAACTCCTAACATGGTAATAGAGCAGGTTTCTAGAGGAGGTCAAGTGTAAAGTCCTACTTGCAGGCTGAGAGAAAGATCTCAAGCATGAATCTATTGGGCTTGCTGCCTAAGGCCTGTCGAGGCATTCAACGGGGATTTAGTGGCCTACAATGGCGTTCTAAGAAGTGAGCTTTATGACTAGCATTCTGTCTAGACATTTAGTGTGAACAGGTTCAGATGTCCATTGTGAATAGCAACAAAATTTTTCTGGTTCAGATTGAAAGAATTGGTAGCATAAGAGCCATAGTTGATACATTCATGGTTGACCATTGAGTAGCAAGTGTGCTGCCTACCTTTTGGAGCATATGGGGCATTGTTGAGTATTGACTATAGGAGCACCACATAGTAGCAATCTTGTGTTTCTAATTCGATGTGGACAACGTTGAAAGTGCGCATGTTTCCAAGTTGATAGCATAGGAAGCGATGGATGATATCCTTCTTGCTACTCTAGAGTAGCAATCATGTTGCATTCTTGGGTATTATTTTGTTGCATCTTGGGCACTATTAAGTGATGAATACAACAGTAACAAATGGAAGCAAACTCATATTTTGACTTAGCGTGGACAACAACATAGAAGCATGTACTTTGTGGTAGTCATGATGAGAAGGCAAGATAGATATCTTATTGTTCAGAGTAGTTGTGGACAAGGGAGTTATTAACTCCTACAATAAGCGTGGACAAGTAGGCAAGCATGGGTTATTGGTGCCATGTTCCAGTGAGGAGGCACTAGTAAAACATGTGGTTGTTGGCACTTGTCATAATTGTAAATATCCCTGGGTAGCAACAATCTTGCTTTTGCTATTGCAATAATAGTGCTCCTAATGTTTTTGATGAGAATGCAGGTGTCACCATAGGTATGAAGATAATCTCAACAACCCATTTGTCATATGTAACACACTGAGATATTGAGGAGTTATTTTGGCAATGAACTTGGCATCATACCCATGTATTTGGATTATTGAAAGTGGATTGAAAGTGTGAGTTATAGACAAGGTGATGTAATAAATTTGGGAGAACTTGCATCTTGACTTTCTCGAACTCACTAAAGCTTGTGTTGATGCTTATGCATGCTTGGATAGGGTGCTCTAATAAATTTGGGGCAACTTGCATTTTGACTTTCTCGAACTCACTAAAGCTTGTGTTGATGCTTATGCATGCTTGGATAGAAAATTATATTTATGGAATGGTTTTGGAGCTGCTATGAGCACTGATTGCTCAGTTCTGAACTGATTTGCTATTGGTATAACGACCCCTTGCCTAGTCATTGTTTCTTTTGGAAGGCTTTTGATCAAGTCTATACAAGATCAATGTAATCAATGATGTCTACTTGGTTATATTGCAACATTTAGATGCTTTGGCACATGTTTGGAGATGTTTGGCATATTTTTGAGCTAAAATATCATTGGTTAGTATAGAGATATCAGTGTATTCATTGTAGGATTGAAATTGTATTGGTTTGAAAGTTGTATATCTATGTTGGTTAGTTGAGTTTCTTGGATTTCTGTCTAATGTACGAATGTCAACTCTATGTATGGGATGAGCTAGATTGAATTGAGTGTAGAGTAATTGTCAAATGTACATGTGTTACTTGGATGTTAGGCAAGCATTGGGTCTTTGAAAAGATTGTTTGGTTTGTAGGGAGTCAAGCATCGTTAGCATAAAACTTGGATATTGCAGTAATCACTTAAATTAGCTACAAATATGGCAAATGCGGATAGGTCAGATAATATCACATAGATTGTTGGTGAAAAGCTGGATAATAATAACTATGCAATATGAAAAATTTCATATGGAGAATTTCTCGATTGGAAAATGATATTGGGATCTTATTACAGGTGATGAGGCTGAAATTAAACTTCCAAAAAGAAATCCCAATGTTGGACGACAAAGAGCACATCATGCTCGGCTTGAATGAGCTTGCAAAGTCTTGTATTGGCTCTCACTATGTATCTTTGATGGAATGATCATGCAAATCATGAATTGCAATCCACCGAAAGATGCATGGGACATCTCAATGTGATATTATGATAGTACCACCAGTGCATGAAAGATCCATCTAAAATATAAGTTTAATACCATGGGTAGGAAAGGATAGTCAATACATGACTATGTAACAAAGATAAAGACCATTGCTAATCAGCTAGCCTCTAGTGAAGCTGAAGTAGATGATGAAGGTTTGGTTGAAGTGATATTGAATGGTCTTGGACGTGAGTATAAGTCATTTGATATGTCTATCTTAGTGCAATCAAAGATGCCTAATTTTAACGAGCTACTTTCATTGCATGTTCATGAAGAGGTTAAGCTTAGATTAGCTACTGGTTCTAGTGGCTCAAAGGGTAGAGATGCAGTTTTTTACTCGAATCAAAGAGGCTAAGGCAACCATCGTAGAGGGTTATCTCATGGTCAAGGGACTAATCAAAATACTTCTTAGAATGTAAACAATTAGCAGGTGCAAAATGCTAGAGGTGGTTGATGCTTCCAAGTAAGGAGGAGATCCAACTCTAGAGGCTGAGGTTCATGGAAATCACAGAGTATGCATGAGAATGAAAATAACAATAAGGACATCCACTACTATGGAAAGTATGGGCATATTGCCAAGGAGTGTTGGAAGAAACAAGTGAATCAGAAAGGCAAGCAACATGGTCATTATGCTTTGTCTAGTCATGATAAGGATGCTGCTACTGATAGGTTGTTTGCTATGACATATGTCCGTAACTATGCTACTAAAGAAAACAAGTGAGACGATGTATGGTACTACTATGTATAGGTAGATGGTAGGAAGTCTCTTTTACCTTACTATTACTAGGCTTGATCTTAGCTACTCAATTGGACTTATTAATTAGTTCATGTAGAAGCATAAAAAACCCCATTTGGATGCAGTGAGATGAATTATGTGTTATGTCAAGGCTACAATAGATTGTGGACTCTTCTATGAGAAGGATAAGCACTTGAGGCTCATGGGATATACTGATGTAGATTGGTGGGTAGGTTATACATATGATAGATGGTTTATTATTGGATATGCATTCGGCCTTAGCAATGGAATGATTAGCTGGAGTTGCAAGAAGCAACCAAAAATTGCACTCTCTAGTATTGAGGTAGAGTATAGAGGTGTCGCATTAGCAGCTTGTGAGATTGCTTATTTTGCTGAAGTTGTTGATAGATTTGGGTATGCAAATAGATGCTCCAATTATATTGTATTGTGACAATATATGAGTAGTATACTTCTGGCTATGAATCATGTGTATCATGCTAGAACAAAACATATAGAGGTACACTATCACTTCATATGAGAGATAGTACTTACAGGGAAGATAGATCTCGTGCATATCAAATCTGAAGACCAAGTAGTTGATATCTTTACCAAGTCAATAGGTAAAGAGAAGTTCAATCACTTTATAGAGCTTCTTGGGGTACAATGTCTATCTTGAGCTTGAGGGGGAGTGTTAAGGATTAAGCTCACTCTATTTTACCGACTCTCTAGTTGTAGCTTAGTTGTGTGTCATGTGTGGTCAATAAGTTGAGTTAGTAACTCAACCATGGTTAGACATATGGTTAGTAAGTAGTGAGACCTAGATTATCTTCACTATTGTAGTGCTAGACTATAGTGTGTGAGACTAATGAAGACTAGTTTTTATCACAGGAAGAAGAATGATAATCAAATTCGGCTTTATGTAGACTTCAAAGAGCTTAATAAGTAGATGGTTAAGGATTATTATCTATTGCCATTTAGTGATTAGATTTTAGACCAATTAGCGGGTAGGGAAATCTATTCATTTATGGATTGCTTTGCTAGAACCAAATGGTTGTTGCAAAGGAAGACAAGCTGAAAACAATGTTTATCACTAATTTCGGCATCTTTGTGTATCATGTGATAGCCTTTGGATTATGCAATACACGTGGTTCTTGGCAACATATAGCTAATAAGACTTTTGGTGAGACAGAGAAGTTAAAAGTTTTTATTGATGATCTAGGGGTAGCCAACATAAGGGATAGACAACTTATTATTTTAAGAAAATGTTTTGAGCATTGTACATAGTTCTGCATTGCTCTTAATCCACAAAAGTGTATCTTTGGGACCCCTTTGGGATGCCCTATGGATTGTTATTGGGCCATGTGGTTAGCTTGGCTAGTATCATGACTGACCCAAAAAATATAAAGATTATAGTCACTATGAGTCTATCATGCACTCCAAAGCATAATAAAATCGTTGGGCATCCTTTCATACGTAAAAACAACCCTTGCAGGAAGAGACTATTGGCTGACATATTTGGTGGTCAAACCAAATTTTTTTGGGACCTCATACCCTCTGTTGTTGGGAAGACCTTGGCTTTTTGAAGCAAGAGCCAGGATGGACTGGTTCAAAGGAACCCTAACCCTAGGCAGAGGACCCAACAAAGTGGTGTTAAAGTTGTATGGATCGCAAAAAGGTAATGGATCCACATCCATTGAAGTCATAACTGACTCCTCCAACGAGGTAACAGATGGTACATCAAGAGACGAAGAGGCTGTCAAATAGATCTTTCCTAAGAAAACAGAGGCACAGTCCCTAACAGTGGGCACTGTAAGCCAACTACCAAGGGAAGCAAAATCCTTGTCCATGGGAGAATACCTTCTGCCTCAACTAGAATTAACTTCTGAAATCACCTCTGACAGTGAAATAGAAGCATGGATGTACTGTTCTCCCTATTACATGACAGTCGCAGAGACAAAACAGAGGCAGAATAGATACAGAGCAGTAAACAGATACAGAGACAGAGCAGATGTAGAATAGAGACAGAGCCGATACAGAGACAGTCGCAAAGACAGTATAACAGACATAGAGTAAGAGATAGAGGCAGAATCAGAGTCAGAAGCTGTGACAGAAGCAGAAGCAGATGCAGAGGTAGAAGATCTATTCTTCTCTTACAAAGCCTCTACAGAAGCAGAGACAGAGCCTCTAGAGGAAGAGGATGAGAATGAGGAGGAAGAAAATGAAGCAAGTTATGAAAGTGCAGATGAAGAATTTTCTCTAATAGCGGATGATCTTGTTGATGTCCCCACAGAGACCTCAGAGGTCGAAGATCTCAGGGTATTGGATGGAATGACCATGGTTCCATTTGGGTTGATCAATGGACCACAAAGTATGCAGAATTTGTATAAGCAATGGGTTAGAAGCATAAAAATTAAGTTCACCAGTGGCTCCTGTCACCCTAACCGCTCAATCCAGAGAAAAGATGATGATGATGCCCCGTGCCAACAGAAGCCAGAGCTATCAAAGCAACGGCCTCTAGAAGGTCCATGCTATGTGACATTCCTAGACACATCCTCTGAAGATGAATACCTAAGTCCAAAAGAAATCACCACTCAAACAAAAGCAGACAAAGCTCTGATACCCTTCTAGTAACCTCAAGAGATGAGTGGGTTATGTGTTCAGAAGGAGGACATTGGTTCTAGTGGAACATCTGACGAGAATACTACTCTCTTGAAAGAGCAAGACCTCTATCCAGAAGCAATCGGTGGGACATTTATCCGCGAAGTGGAAGGTAAAAGACAAGTAACGTTCTTGGATACTGACGGTACTGAACCTCACCTGAAAGTGGGTCTCAATCTTCTAGAAGAAGAACTAGTGGTCCTGCAAGACCTACTCAAAGAGAACTTAGACATATTTGCTTGGTCGTACAAAGACCTAAAGGGGATTGATCCCATAGTATGTCAACATCACATTGACCTAGAGCCTGATGCCAAATCTGTAAGGCAAATACAAAGGCATATGAATCCTAATTATTCTACTTTGGTGAAGGCTGAATTATTGAAACTTCTTGAAGCCGAGTTCATTTATCCCGTGGCTAGCAGTGAATGGGTTTCACCCATTGTGGTAGTACCCAAGAAGAACGGGAAACTTCTAATATGTGTCGACTTTCGAAAGCTCAATTCGAAGACAAAGAAGGATCATTTCCCTATCCCTTTTACAGACCAACTGTTGGACACAGTGGTAGGCCATGAGCTGTATTCCCTCTTGTATGGATTCAGCGGATATAACCAAGTCCAAATCACAGAAGAGGACCAATCCAAAACAACCTTCACCACAGAATGGGGGACCTATGCCTATAGAGTGATGCCATTTGGGCTCTGTAATGCTCCTGCCACCTTCCAAAGAGTAATGATGGCTGCCTTCCAAAATCATCTTCATGATTTCATTGAGGTGTATCTTGATGACTTTTGTGTCTATAGCTTAATCCGTGAGCATTGGGGACATCTAGAGCAATGTTTTGACAGATGCCGAGAGTATGGGATTTCTCTAAACCCCGATAAATGTGTCTTTGGCATTTCATTAGGAGTTCTTCTGAGTCATATTGTCTTGGTACAAGGGATTGCAACAGACCCGACGAAGATTGAGAAGATTGCTGCCTTAACAACACCAATAAACCTCAAGCAATTGAGAGGATTTCTTGGCCATGTGGGCTACTGTAGAAGATTTATTGCACATTTTGCAACCAGGGCAGTCCCTTTGCACAAGCTCCTAAGGAAAGATGCGGATTTCCTTTGGACTGATGATTGTGAAGAGGCCTTTAATACCCTAAAACAGTGCCTTATCCAAGCATCTATTTTACAACCTCCTGACTGGACAAAGGAGTTTCACGTGCACACAGATGCATCAGTTGAAGGGCTAGGTGCTATTCTATGTCAAAAGGGCCCTTCTAAATTAGATCAACCCATTTATTATGCAAGCCGAAAGGTCACTGATAGGGAACAGAACTACATAGTGATAGAGCTTGAGTGCTTGGCAATGGTGTTTGCATTGGAGAAGTTTCGACACTATCTACTGTCAACGCATTTCAAGTTCTACGTGGATCATGAAGCCCTCTCCTTCCTGATAAACAAAGCAGATGTTAAAGGATGACTGATGAGATGGTTGATCCTATTCTAGGAGTTCGACTTTGAAGTAGTCACTAAGCCTGGCTGTTCCCATATCCTAGTTGATCGTCTATCACTGATCCCTAAAACTGCAAAAGAGAAACAGGATGATCCTGGCATTCTTGATGCTTATTTGTTTCTAGTTGAAATAGTTACTCCCTGGTATGCAGACATAGCCAACCTCCTGGCAACTCAACAGTATCCTCCTGGGATCTCAAGCTGTGAGAAGAAAAAGCTTCTGTTAGAATCAACCCCCTACACTTTGCTAGGCAGTACACTGTACAAGAGAGGCAAAGATGAAGTATTGCGCAGATATATGGAAGGGGATGAAATCGGCATAGTATTGAAAGCATGCCATGACGAACCATGTGGTGGACACTTTGCAGGAGAAGCAACAACGAGGAAGGCTCTGTTAGTAGGATACTGGTGGCCGACCCTACACAAGGATGCATATGACTACTGCAAGAGATGTGATGCCTGTCAGCAAATGGGGAAGCCCACCAAAACAAGTGCCATGCCACTACAACCCATTCTTCCCCTAAAGCCATTTGAGAAGTGGGGGATTGATTTTGTGGGTCCCATTGATCCACCTACCAGACGGAAGCAGAACAGATACATCTTAGTGTGTACGGATTATGTCACAAAGTGGTGTGAAGCTAAAGCCCTGAAGCGAGATGATGGTAATAGTGTAGCCCTATTCATGTACAAGAATATTATCACCCATTTTGGCAGTCCCCTAGAGCTGGTCAGTGACAAAGGTACTCATTTCCTTAACAAAATCATGGAGGAGCTGACAGAGCTGTATAAGATCCGCCATCGTAAGTCCACTCCCTATTACCCCAGAGCCAATGGCCAAGTTGAAGTCACAAATCACATCCTTTGTTCAATTCTGACAAGAACGATTGCCGCACATCATCGCGACTGGGACGATCGACTTACAGAGGCCCTCTGGGCATACAAAACCTCCCATAAGGCAGCTACAGAACAAACCCCTTTCCAATTAGTTTATGGTACAAAAGACATCTTCCTTGTTGAACTGGAATTGCTCTCTTTGCGAGTGGCAGTTAAAGAACGCTTGGGAGATGATGAGTCATTGCAACGCGCACTTGGAATGCTTGGATGAGATACGGCGGATGGCCCTATAGTGCATGAAAACCACTCAAGCGCGACGCAAAGCCTATCATGATAGTTTCATCAAGCATAAGGAGTTCAAAGAAGGTGATCTTGTCCTAGCCTATGATTCGAGATTTGGCAAGTTTCATGGCAAGCTTCAACAATGGTGGATGGGCCTGTACAAGATACTTGCTGTCAGAAAAAGAAAAAGAAAAAAAAACAAAACTGTTATGGGAGAAAATGAAGAAATTCCTTGTTATAACATGCCTCGTTCCAAGAAAATGTAGAAACACCCTTGGGTGGGAAGCTGATTGTGGAAAAGGTGGTAACACCTCGCAGTTCAAGATAGTTGACTCATCAGCAGACCCCTTTCAGCAAGAAATTCGAAGCCATCTCCCTCGGTGCACTGTTTCTGCAATATTAGTCCGATTGCCTTTCTTAATAGACGATCTTTTCTTACAAATTATTAAAGTACGAGATTTGTAGGCTGCCTCCCTAGGTACGCCTCGTCTTCAAGATCTTGTTGACAATAACAACTGACATGATCTTCACCACCAACCCCTTGAGTGATGCGAGCTTTCATCCTAATAGGATGGGGACGTGAGTATGGACTGTCCTCTGTATCTATCAGAGAGTGAGACAGAGGGTGGGGTGAGTGACCAGTCTTTCCCTTCAAATCAAATGAGAGGTGAGATGTATGAACGGAGTTTTGCACGCACGGGATGGGTCTCTCAATCCACAACGCATGATTTGTTCCTGTGCATTGTACCATAAGGCTCCCTGGCATTCCTTCTTGCACTATATACCGGCACAGGGTGGGATGCACAGTTGCACCATCAAACGCGTACAAGGCATATGCCCTCTGCACAAGTGACAATGAGGATTACATCAATGGGTCTCAAGAATGGGCTGCCCTCTGTATCTTTCAACAGAGGGTGGGCTGAGTATGACTGGTGTTTCTTCAATCAATTATTGAGAGGTGAGGATTGAGGGATGTTACAACAATTGGAGTCCAGTACGTTCCCATTTCCCTCTGCACCCACATGATGGGTTTCTGCCATCAGCATAGGACACGTCACTCTGTTTTGTACACTGCACTGCAAGGCTCCCTAGCCTTCCTACTTACACCTATGCCAGAGGGGTTGGACGCACTGATGCACCATCAATTATGCACCATGGCATACTCCCTCTGCACCATTCCTTTGTCGATTCCTAAATAGGTGTGAGATCTAGGTTTCCATCATTATTTCCTCGAGTGATGTTAGTAATGGGGCGAGTGACTGTTCTTTCAATCCATTTGTGTGATTGTGAGTTGAGTGCAATATCCCTCGTCATCGATGAATTTCCTGTGATTCCTTCAACTAGCTACCTCCCTGGGTGCTGCTGTGTGGTCCCTACCACAAAGAATGTGTGCTGTGAAGACACTTGTTATCTCCTACAGCCGACAACGCTACAAGACGCAACCTCAATAGTCGACATTCCTACTTGGCAATATGGGCTAAGTTTTTCTAACCCTGCACCTTTTTTCCAGTAACGATCATGTCTTAAGTATGGGACGTTCGTGGTTGGTCTGATGTGTAGTACTAGGTCCTTGCTATTCGGCTTACCCTTCCTGCTAAGATTTTAAGGGTGGGGACGTGTCCCTGCGTGTCTATGTTGCATACCCCCATACATATACCCTGCTCTGATTATGCATCTATGACATGACTTTATTTTACCCTGATGGGATCCCTTTCCCACTTCTCCGTTCTATTTCACCCTGTCCTCGGGTTTGTTCCTTGATTGTTTGCCCTTATTCTTTATTTTGTGATTTTTTCATACGAACGCATTCTACGTTCACTGAGAATCACATCCAACCTTATAGCCCTATTTTTCCCTTTGAACTGCCCATTTTTTATTTTTACCAACCCCTGTTCCGACAGACGGTTCTAAAGTTATTAATTTTTGAAGCACTTCTCGTAAAATGGACGGTTTTCCGTGTGAACGTATCCTTATTGATTCGAAACCCTGATCTAATATGCCGGCCCTATCCTACCCTTTCCCTTTGACATTTTTCCTTTTTATTCTGTGTCATTCCGATGCACGGTTGATCCATTATTAATTTTTGCGGGTTTTCGGGCCCTTTTCGTGCCTATTTTTCACATTTTTCCATGTGAACTTGCCCTATTTTCATCAGAATTTCAGCTCAACTTGACAGCCGTATCCTACCAATCTTTCCCCCACTTTTTCCTTTTTCCTACCCCCTCTTCTGACTGTCGAATTTTCAGTTATTAATTTTTTCGGGTGTTTTTAGGTGTGTTTTTTGTGTTTTTCCCATGTGAACCCTTTCTACTTTTCCCCAAATTGAGTTTTGATGCACCAGCCTTGTGAATCGCTTTCTTTTGAACATTTTTCATTTTTACTGTCCTCTATTCCGGTGCACGGGTTTTTTCGTATTAATTTTCGAGTCCATTTACGGGTCAGTTTTTGGGTTTTTTCATGTGAACGCACCGCACCCTATTTTGATCGGACCTGTGTTTTGCCATGAAAGGGTTGTTGGACACATTATTTTGCATAATTTTCCTTCTTTTCGCACTTCATTCCAATGCGCGGATTTTTCGATATTAATACACGTAAGTGTTTTCGGACTTTTTTTTTTGTTTTTCCCATGTGAACGCCCTGATTTTTCCCTAGACCCGGTGTTGCATTTTTCTATCATTTTCCTCTCGTCTCCCGGCACATTTTTCCTTCTTACAGTTTTTTGATCCGACATACGGTTTGGGTTTTATTCATTTTTATTCATTTTTGCCGTGTGATCGCGTTTCTCGTGTCGCTCGTGAACGTGCCTTTTTTTTTGTTTTACGCACCTCGGGATGCCCCTGTGGTGTCTGTGGCTTACGTGCCATCCCTGCCCCGTTTGATCCCGTTATTGCAAATTTTTTTACCCCCGCCCTGCGCATGCGCGCGGGACGAGGGTGCGTTCCTTTTGCACACCCATTTTTATTCTCCAACGATGAGATTTTCAAGCTGTTACAGAAGCAGACCAAAGAGATTCTGGATGTTAAGAAAGTGATAAACACTTTAGGAGTATCTTTTTCCATGATCACTGATCCTCTTTGGAAGTTAGTCTGCCAGTTTCTCCAAGACAGGTTTATGCCTACCAAAACACCATCCCATTATTTGTCCAAAGAACTCTTCACAGCTTCTTGGATGGTGTTAAAAGGGGTGGCCATTGATTGGAGTACTTACTTGCTTACAAAGATGGACCAACATTTTGTCAAAGTGACTAGAGAAAATGTCACAAATGTCACTTATGGTTCCTACTTAGATGCTTTCTTGACATACTCAGGCCTTAAGAAGGGTGTGCTACCACCTCCTCCATCTGATCCAATACCTCCCTCTCCACCTTCAGAAGAGTCAGAACCTATTGACATAGAGGATCTTGATTCCCCTCCATTGGTCATTCAGCGGAAGCGCTTGAAGCGTGTGGCAGATAAAACTCCCTCAGTCCTTCCTTCAGTCAATTCCTGCTACTTATGGCAGTGACCTCCCTGCAGCCTACCTCACATGTAACAATTTGTTCATGGCACATAGAGAGGGTTCTTTGGAAATATCAGTCCCTTCATTGAACAATTTAGTATCAGAAGATGCTATTCCATTCCTTTGTAATGACATCCAGAGTTTGATTGAACTCTCAGTCACAACTTGTGTTCAACAACTGTATGCTTCTTTTTATGAAGAACTGATGCAGTCCAAAGACCAGTTACATAAGGCAACCATAGAGTTAGCCTCTGCTAAAGACACACTTGCAGATCTATTTAAGCAGATGGAGCAGCAGACCCACATGATTGAGACCCAGAGAGAAAAAATATATTCTTTGAAGATTCAGTTAACAGAAGCTCAGTCATGTCACTAGAGTATCGGAGGAGAAAGAGAGAATGTCCAAAGAAGCTCAAGAGTTTCAGACTCTTTTAGATGCAAAACTATCAGCTTTATAAACTGCTCATAATACAGTGGAATCACAAGCTTCCCAGATTAAGCAGTTGCAAGACCAACTGGCACAATCACGATCCATTCCTCCAAGCCCCAATGTTCATATTATTCCTTCTATCTCTAAGCAAGACTTGGCAGTTCTCCAGAGATAGGTCACATTGTGTCCCTTGTTTCAAGATAAAGTGGAAAGATTGCAATCTAGGATGGATTTGTTATGGTCTACATTTTAGCACTTTCATAAGTACGTTCCTCCGAACCATTCTTTCTTTGTCCACTATCAGTTTGGAGAAGTTGGCCTTCTATATGAAGCTTTCAATGATGGATCTTCTCTTCCAGAGGATGGTTGAAGTGGGGCTTGGTCTCCTGATTTATTGACAGAAGTGCTTCATATGGTGTTTGAAGATTCTATGATGACGGATACCATGTTACTGTCTTACATGTATCTACGAGGAGATCTATTGATTTTCAATTAAGTAGATTTGGCCTGGTATGTGGGAGATGTGGTTTTGCAAGCTATTTTGTATGTCAACTATTTGGAGTTGAGGATAGATGACATGTTCCAGTGTTATTCCTCAAAAGTGGCTACGTGCCCTGACAATTCATGGCACTCAATGATTGATTTTGTGGTCCTGAATCAACGTCAGAATATAGCTTCTACTTATGTGCAGAGTACTAACCAACTGAGGGTGGATCTCCTAGATTATCTTTCCCAAAGCCATCCATTTGATTCATCCTTTTTTAATGCCTATCAGAGAATATCTATCTTAGGTCCTTCTATTCCTAGCCTATTGTACTATCAACAAATGGCTCATCATTATGATACTTATCTTTCCCTTTATCAAACCAATTTAGCAACTATCTTATCTCTTCTTTTCTAACCTCAAGGTTTTCCTCAAATTCCTATATTTACCTATTGTTCTTTTATTGAATATAGAGTTTTTTCCCCTTCTCCACCATGCCCTTCTCCATCTATCCATATATCTTCTACTTTTCCTATTTATCAATTGACACCTTTCCTAACTAATTCACTTAAATTTTCAGCTACTCCTTCTTTATCTTATTCCTCCTTTTATGATTTTTCCTACCCATCTCTTCATCCTCTTTCACTTATTCCACTTCCATCTCCTACTACTTATATTTCTCAACCCCCTCAATTAGTTAATGAGGTATGATGGATTTGATCAATAGATTTCCAGAAGAAGAGGATGGAGCTCGACTGATTCTCTCACGGGACCCCAAATAAACTAGCAAATAATTCCAAGGGACTGGACTACTGCTAGTCAAGCATACCAGAATTACCTCCATTTTGCTCACCAATATTCACAATCTCTAGATCCTTCAGTGAGATTGACAGCTCATTTTGCTTGGTATCTAGCATATATGCATAGGCATTCCCATAACGATCAAAAGGCAATTCCAAAGCTTTATATGAATGTCAATGTGAACATTGATTCCCAACAATTGGATGTCCTCTATTTTCATGCCCTATGTCTACCTAGCAGATACCTTGTTTTGTTAGAAAGGATGTACTGCCTGCAATTCTTTCAAAATCCTCCAAAGACATTTGTGGATGAGTCCTTCTCCATGGATCATTTTCGAAACCACCAAGCCTTCAAAAGGAATCACCTTCATGGATGCCTTTGCAATATATTTTGGATGATTCTTAATGATATATCTCTCTTTTTGGAGGTGTCATTCAAATGGTTGTGTTAGTGTTTGTGTGTGTATTGTAAAAATTGTATGTGATGAGATCGTGCTAGTTGAATAATTTGTTCGCGAGCTCTTTTCAAACTATTGATGGTGGATGGAAAGCATATGGTGGAAAGCTGAAGAAGAACCTCTTATATCCTTTACAAATTTGCTATGACTTTTAAATGTTTATCAGATGAGTTAATGAATAACGAAGTTTTCCTTTAGTAGTTTTTTTCTAAAGATATAGGTGATAAGTTAGGGTCGTGGTTTGGCGAGATTATTGAAGATCCTGAAGAAGATCAAATTTGAGCTCTTTAGTGAACTTATATTCTTCTTTTCCTTAGGTCGCGAGGATGCTTCCTTTCTAAGTGTGGAGATATGTTGAGAGTGGAAAATGACTGAATTTTTGACTAATTTTTGTTGTTTTTTAGGATTGAATGATTGATTTTTGAGGGATTTAAAGTGATGTATGGTTGGTAATGGAAGTGTTTAAGAGTGTTTTGGATGATATTGATTATGTTTTGGAAGTTCATGATGATTCTCAGTAGAGATATGAAGCTTTGTAATATTCTGATAGGTTCTGTTGTGAGGTTCTAATTGGTTCTATATACCTTCTGTATAACTTCTATTTTGTTCTGATTTTCTTTTATATGAAGCACGGATTGATGATTGATGAAGATTGAAATCTTTTAAAAGCCTATTGAATAGTTTTTGATAGTTTGGAATGGTTTTAGTATAAGTTATGAGGTTTTGATGACCTTCTGTAGAGCCTCTGTCTTTGCTATGTAACTACTCTGTATCTGCTATGGTCGTGTGTTGTACTGTTCTGTAGATCTTCTGTAAGTGTTATGTAGAAAGTATGTGTGACTTTGGGAAAGTTTTTTAACTTTTGTAAAGGATGAATCTAAGTTCAAAAGAGCTAAAACAAATGGAAGAAGCAGCTCTGCTCTGCTGAAGACTGAAGAGAAGACTGAAGTGACAGTGACAGTAGTGAGCTATGAAGAGACATTGTAGTGGCTCTAATACCTCTTCATATCAAACATATATCTTAAGAGGCGTATCCACGACCTAAGAAGGATTATTGAGAGTCATTATTAGAGTATTGTAGTGAGGAGATGATGTACTATTGAGAGAGAGAGAGAGAGAGGGAGAGTCAAAGATAGTCAATTCTTTCAAAATAGTGTAACTATATATATGAGAGATTGAGAGAGAAAACTATGAAGACATGGAAGATGAATACTATGTGATTGATTTTCATTCAAAAATGGTGTATTATTTTATGTTCTTTGTTCTATTGATGGATTCTATGAAGATGTTGAAGATTATGGTTGATTCTATCAAATCCGTGGGAGATATCTACTATGATGCTGCATGAAGATTTGATGTTTTCTTTGTTTTGGTCATTAAAGGAATGAAATAAGAGCTTGTTGATGTTACAAGATATATTTTCTTGCAATATAATCCCTTTTCCTTGGTGTTCCTCTTGGGTCTCCAGTGAAAAAGCCACGTCGTGGGAGGAATAGACCGCTGGAAGAGACCTCGTTGAATGCCTCGCCTTGGTAGAGAGTGAACGAATCATGACACTAACAAGGGCAGAAGCAGTGGAGGTAGGACTTTAGGTTCAACAATAGGCCTTTCTAAACACAATCCTATATGTGACCCAAGTCGAGGATGAAGATACCATGGAAGAGCTGTGGAGGAAGCTAGAGCCTACAAGACTAGCCATGAAATACAGCCTTTATGAAAAAGTACCAAAAGAGAGCACCAACTTGAGCAAGGAGCAACAATGATAATACCTGAGATAGGCTGGAATCTCAACCAAGGAGCTAGAAGAATTAGGGTTTGAAGAGCCACAACAATAAGCTCAATCATCCACTGTAGCTCAAATGGAACCACCAAGCGGAGAGGGGCTTGACTTCAAATAGGGCCAAGACAAAGAAAGTAGCCACGAGAGCGGAGCCCAACATAGTACAAGGTATGGCCATCCTCTCGAAGATATGAATGGCAACCACTTCACCAGGTGCAAGCACCCTTTCCTATCAACAACATCTCTAAATGTATATGTCAACATAAAGGGCTACTTGTAGAGTAGACCCTTCCTTACCAAGTCCCTTAAGCCCCCTCATAGTGTGGCTCCTAAGAAGAGCATATGGATGGCATTTAGCGTGCTCCTCCCAATGTATCTCGAATAGAAAAAAACGAGAAGGATAAGAAAAAGAAAAAGAAAAGAGAAAAGAGAAAACAAAGAAAAGATCTACACCATGCAAAATGAAAGAAACAAATACCTTTCTCATGTAATGTCACATTAGGTACATCCAGTGGCCTCGGTTGGTCGGCCTAACCCCCTAGCCCTCCCTGTTCCCCCACTTCACACTTAGAACACATCAAAGGAAAGCTACACCTAGGGAGTTTTTGCTCTTGTAGACTTGTCTCCCTAAGTCACACCCACAACACCTCCCCTTGTACACAAACTGGGTCCTCAAGAGTGGGAGAATATCATAGACAAACTTAAAAGTCCAAGGCAAGTGCAAAAGGGGAAAGGCGCATTTTAAATATAAAAGCACACCCTAAATCTTTGTAAAAGAGTGCTAGGCTCCCTCATGTGCAATTTGTAAATGTAGAAGGGCATGGATGAAGGCACAATGTAAATAAGAAGGGAATAGGAAAAGAGGACCTAAGCTAAAATGGCCAGTCATATAAAAAAGGGATGGGCTCCCAAAGAGGATTAGGGTTTGTACAAAAGGTAAAAAGTGAATGAAGAATCTCATTCTTGTGTGTGACCAAAACTAGCTCTTTTCTTCTCTTCTTCTTCTTGTTCTTACTTGTGCTTGTGCTTGAGAGAGGGAGTATGAGAGAGTGAGGGAGTGAGTGTGTGAGGGTGAGGGACCGCAGTGGAGAAGCTCTCTATCTTCTCCTCTCTTCTTTCTCTCTTCTCTTTTCTCACGTGTGGCAATGGAGCTTGAGGTTGGAGAGAGCTTGAGGATCAAGCTTGCTTGAGTTTGCACCTTGAATCATGGAGCTATTAGAGAGCTTGTGGGAGGAGGCAACTCGATCAAGCATGAAGGTAAGCTCACTACACTTGTAGGTGTGAGGGTACACATGGCTATGTGAGAGGTAGCCATTGTCCTTGGCTTGAAATGCTTGAAACAACAAGAAGTCTCATGGGTCTTGGCGGTTGAGCAAGAGCTCCCACAACTTATTATCATAAATGCCAAATTGATTGACTTATTTCCCCCTTGCAAACAAGGCTAGTAAGCTTCCTAGCTTATAGGTGTTAGATATGATCAATGCCCCACCCTCATTAGGTGCTACCAATGATCCATGGTACTCAAAGTTGTAAGGCCCCCATTATGAGGAGAAGCCAAATGTGAGCGCGGATGAGTCCTGAATTGTATATCAGATGAGGTCTATGTGACCGGATGGCAAAAAGGTGACTATTGTGGGTCTAATCTTTGGGTTAGACAGAGTGGTTAAGCTAGTAGCAACTCGAGGCACATTGCATCGAGTTGCGGTGTAAGGGAGTTAAAAGGGGCCCCTATTGTGGGGTCCGGGGGCCGCGGAAGCGGCCCCTGGCTGAGGGGTCCCAAGGGGGCCAGCGGCCCCCCTGGCGGGGGTCCATGGGCAGTGCCCCCAGCCTGATGGTAAAGGGAATATTCCCTGGCCGACTAGTGGAGGCTCATATGGTAGGTCGGTCAGCACGCCGACCTAACGACCTTCGCGGGCTATAAAAGCTAAACCTCTTCGTAGCCATCTCTCACTCATCTTTCACCCAGTCAGAGTTGTTGTTCCAGCTAGCCTTAAGCTCTTCACCTATCTTCTGTCTAGATCTCCATCTAAGCTTCACACAGTGGAAGCGCACGGGTGGACAGAGCCATTTTTGTATCAGTTGTTTGGAGTTAAAGAATTCATTGATTCTCCTCTTATCTGTTGTGTACTCTCTATCTCTTTCTCAAATTCTGTTTGCTGCGCCGTGTAATATTTTACATGGTATCAGAGCCCAGGGGGCTCTAGAGATCGGAGAGCGTGCAAGAGGCAAAGGCTTCAACAGCAAAGAGAAACTATGTCGACTCTGGGAAGCGGTTTTGGCGCATCAAGAAGCGGTGCAGGAGGTGGTGCTGATGTACCGACTATTCAAACACTGAGGATTCGTCCACCAACCTTCAGTGAAGGCAAGTTAGATGGTACCAACTACACCTTGTGGAAGTTCAAAATTACAACTATCCTTGATTCTTATGAGCTTCTGGAGACTGTGCTGGGGACTGACGCAGAACCACAGCCTACCCCCGACCCATCAAATCCTAGTGTGATGATTCCTCCGAATGCAGATCTTCTACGAGCTTGGAAACGAAGGAATGCAGATGCATTGTGTGCCTTAGTTACAAGCTGTTCTGGCAGTGTTTTGACTTTGATTCAGCATACAACCAAAGCGTCAGAAGCTTGGAATGTACTAAGGAGTCAATATGAAACACGAAACCAAACAAGGATTCAAAACTTGGAGAATCAACTAGCAGCGGAGAAGTTTGCTGAAGGAGAGACGGTTGAAGTATTCATCACTCGGATTAAGAATCTGCGCGACCAGATGGCTAGTGCTGGGATACAAAAGACTAGCGAAGAGCTAGCTCGGAGGTGTCTTCGGATTTGTCCACAAAAGTTTGATGGACTAGTAACTGCCCTTAATACTCAGGTGAGACCTCAAGCTTTGACTTTTGAGGAGTTTTGTGCATTATTAATGGAGGAGGAGTTGAGGCTGAAAGCCCGAGAAGGAAGCAACAATGGAGATGCTGCATTCTCTGCCAATGCAAAAGGCAAAGGTGTTTCCTCCACCAAAAATGATGGTGACAAAAAGAAGAAGGGCGGCAAGAAGAAGTTTCAAGGAGAGTGCTTCTACTGTAAGAAGAAAGGACATGCAATTGCAGATTGTCGTGTCAAGAAGGTAGATGAAAAGAATGGTACCCTTAAAAGTAAAGGGAAAGAGACAGCCAATACGGCTGAAGCAGAGTTGGAATTATTCATGGCGACCATTGAGGAAGTGTGCTCCTCGGCGCAAGAAGAATCTACCACTGACTCTTGGGTGTTGGATAGTGGGGCCTCCCGTCACATGACCAACAAGAAAGGTCTATATAGTTCTATGCAGCCTCTACAAGAATCCATCATTGTGATGGTTGGAAATGATGCTAAATGCCCTGCTGCGGGCACAGGTACTATTTCTTTTGTTGCTGCAAATGGTGAAGTCAAAAAGCTTTCAAATGTGTTGTATGTTCCCGAAATCAGGAGAAATCTCTTATCAGTTGCTGCCATAACTGATCTTGGTCATGAAGTGAGGTTCAAGAAGACAGGTGCAGAAAGTATTGATAGTGCTGGCACAATTGTTGGCAAAGGAGAAAGAAGGAACAACTTGTATGAGCTAAGTGCTCTTACAGCCACCGCTGGAGTGGGCACAAGTAAGCTTTGGCATAAAAGGTTTGGACACATCGGATTTGCAGTATTGAAGGAGATGCAAAAGCAAGGTATGGTTGCTCACCTACCTACAATAACTGAATTGAAGGAACCATGTGAAGCTTGTATGATGGGCAAGCAACAGCGAAAGGCATTTCCACAAGAAAGCAAGAATAGAGCACAGGCTCCTCTAGAGTTGGTGCATGCTGACTTGTGTGGTAAGATGCCTACACAAGCCTTGGGGGGATCTTCTTATTTTATGTTGATTGTCGACGACTACAGTAGGAAGATGTGGGTGTACTTCCTTCGTGATAAGGCTCAAGCTTTTGGTAAGTTTAAAGAATGGCTAATACTTGTTGAGAATGAAACAGGGAAAAGTGTGAAGAAATTTAGAACAGATGGTGGTGGTGAGTTCAACTCAAAGGAGTTTGAAGGCTTTTGCAAGAGCAAAGGGATCAAGCTTCAATTGACGACGCCTCACACACCTCAGCAGAACGGTGTTGTGGAACGCAGGAATCGCACCATTGTGGAGATGGCAAGATGCATGCTAAAGGGCAAGGGATTGCCTAACCATTTTTGGGCTGAAGCTGTTAATACTGCAGTCTACATTCTAAATCGAAGCTATACAAAGGCTCTCAAGGGAAAAACACCTCATGAGGCTTACACTGGTAAGAAACCATCTATCTCACATTTCAGAATTTTTGGATGTGAATGTTATGCACATGTTCCAGATCAGAAGAGAAACAAGTTACAACCAAAAAGCAGAAAATGTATCTTCTTGGGTTATAGTGATGAGCAGAAGGCTTACAAATTATATGACCAAGAGGCAAAGAAGATCATCGCGAGCCGTGATGTGGTGTTCAAGGAGGATCCGCATACAGTGGAGGAGGAGAAGGCAAGTTCTTCCACTTTATCATCAAGCGAAGAAGTAGTCCACTATGAACCTGTCCCGAGAGCTATCCCTATCCTTAAGGAGGAGGAAGCATCATCTTCAGATGATGAGGAAAAAGTTCACCAACCTGACATCACCCGACCGGAAAAGCCATTGCTGCGCTGGGTGAAGCAGCTCTATGACCACAATAATCCTATGCCTGCATCTGTTGAGGAGAAGGCAGACGGACCAAGGAGGTCTCAGAGAATAGAGGAGCAAAGGAGGGCTTCTGCTCACATAGTCAATATGGCCTTGATGGTTGAGATTATGAGAGAAGTAAAGGAGCCAACTGACTTAGAAGAAGCACTTGCAGATCCAACATGGAAGGATGCTATGCAGGCAGAGTATGACAGCATAATGAAGAATGACACTTGGGAGCTAGTGGATCGACCAGCAAAGCGGAAGGTTATTGGCACCAAGTGGATCTGGAAGGTAAAGTACAAGGTTGATGGTACCTTAGAAAAGTACAAAGCTAGACTGGTTGCCCAAGGATTTTCACAAGTTGAAGGGTTTGATTTTCAAGAGTCGTTTGCTCCAACTGCCAGAATGACCACTATTCGCACAGTACTTGTAGTGGCTGTCCACAAGAAGTGGCCAGTGTACCAAATGGATGTTAAGTCAACGTTCTTAAATGGTGACCTCAAGGAGGAGGTGTGCGTGGCTGAGCCACCAGGGTTTGAGGCCCCCCATTCTGAGAACAAAGTGTGTAAACTGAAGAAGGCATTGTATGGGCTTAAACAAGCCCCCAGAGCATGGTACCAGTGGATAGATAGGTTCTTTTTAAACCTAAACTTCAAAAGATGTGCCTCAGATGCTAACTTGTATGTTTACAGGGATGGTAAAAAGTCTGTAGTGATTGTCCTATATGTGGACGACCTTCTTATTACACGTGACTATGAAGATATGATCAACCAAACTCGAAAGGCTTTGAGCTCTGAGTTTGAAATGACAGACTTAGGCTTGCTGCACTATTGTTTGGGGATTGAAGTCTGGCAAGAGCCAGGAAAGATCTTCATCTCTCAGAAGAAGTATGCATGGGAGATCTTGAAGGCATTTGGCATGACCAAGTGCAAGGAGATAGCTACACCTATGGAGGTGAATGCAAAGGTATCCGTCAAGGATACATCAGCATTAGCAGACATTGGGAGGTATAGGAGGTTGGTCGGCAGTCTGATCTACTTGTGTAACACCAGACCAGATATCAGTTTTGCTGTTGGTGTTTTGAGCAGGTTCTCAAACAAACTTCATGAGAGTCATTGGAAGGCTGGGATGCGGGTGCTCACATACTTGAAGAAAACTCTTGACTATGGTGTGACATACAGTTTCGGAACTTCTCTTGTGGGAAACTGTGACTCAGATTGGGCAGGAGACATTGATTCCAGGAAGTCAGTTTCTGGTTATTGTTTCTCTTTGGGTTCAGGAATTTTCTCTTGGATTAGTAAGAAGCAACCAACAGTGGCATTGTCTTCTACCAAAGCAAAGTACAAGGCAGCTTGTTTTGCTGCATGTGAGGCCGTATGGTTGAGAAGGATTCTATGGCATATGGGAGTGCAGGATGAAGAACCAACTATGCTGAGATGTGACAATCAAAGTTGCATCGCCATTGCCAAAAATCCAGTGTTTCATGCATGCACCAAACATATAGAGATCCAGTATCACTATGTGCGTGATTTGATGGAGGATGGGATAGTGGAACTGGTCTACTGTCCAACAGAGGAGAATGGAGCAGACATCTTCACCAAAGCACTTACGAAGGATCCTTCAAGTTCATCTTCAGAGACTCGGCATTGGGCCGAGGAGATAGTTCACCTACGGGTGGACATTGAGGGGGGGTGTTAGATATGATCAATGCCCCACCCTCATTAGGTGCTACCAATGATCCATGGTGCTCAAAGTTGTAAGGCCCCCATTATGAGGAGAAGCCAAATGTGAGCCCAGATGAGTCCTGAATTGTATATCAGATGAGGTCTATGTGACCGGATGGCAAAAAGATGATTGTTGTGGGTCTAATCTTTGGGTTAGACAAAGTGGTTAAGCTGGTAGCAACTCGAGGCACATTGCATCGAGTTGCGGTGTAAGGGAGTTAAAAGGGGCCCCTATTGTGGGGTCCGGGGGCCGCGGAAGCGGCCCCTGGCTGGGGGGTCCCAGGGGGGCCAGCGGCCCCCCTGGCGAGTGTCCGGGGGCAGCGCCCTTGGCCCGATGGTAAAGGGAATATTCCCTGGAATATTCCCTGGCCGACTAGTGGAGGCTCATATGGTAGGTCAGCCAGCAGCCGACCTAATGACCTTCGCGGGCTATAAAAGCTAAACCTCTTCGCAGCCATCTCTCACTCATCTTTCACCCAGTCAGAGTTGTTGTTCTAGCTATCCTTAAGCTCTTCACCTATCTTCTGTCTAGATCGCTATCTAAGCTTCACACAGTGGAAGCGCACGGGTGGACAGAGCCATCTTTGTATCAGTTGTTTGGAGTTAAAGAATTTACTGATTCTCCTCTTATCTGTTGTGCACTCTCTATCTCTTTCTCAGATTCTGTTCGCTGCGCCGTGTAATATTTTACAATAGGTGCAACAAGTAAATTACTAGGAAAAATGTCAGTGTGATGTCACACAAGAAAAACAAAAGAAAACAAGAAAAAATTATGTACAAATAAAATCCTCAAACAACTAGAATGAGGCTAAAGAAGAGGGGAGGGTGGACACCCACCAACTACAAAACTTGGGGTTATGATCCCAATGCAGTAAATGCATCAAGGCCAAATGGATGCATACTAAGCTACACAAATAAGTGCTAACATTTGTGAGTAGTCAGGGATTAATAAAGCCACTAAACACATGCAGTTCCTTTTTAGTAAGAATCTTATTAAACAATGATTGGTGCTACAAAATGGATGGCATTGTGAGTTCATGAGCAAAAATATAGCCATTGGAGTGACCTATGGGATCAACTCAAAAGGTGCTAATGGTATGCCACTTCTCAGCAACAATGGTCATGAGCTGACAACTAGTGTGAGCAATCTCAAGAAAATGGCCATACCAATTGTGTAAAAAAGGACTAGAAGTGGTTCATTTACTTGTAAGTTCTACAATCTTAGCGTCATCATTCCATTGGGTCATTGAAACATAGGAAGAGATAAACTATGAGGACTAGAGGTGCTTTTAAGGAAGAGTCCTGACATACTTAGCTTGCACAAGGAGACTCCTATGGAATAGATATTCATTCTCCTCCCAAATGGCAGTCCATCAAGTAGCAACTTCAAGTGCCTCATTGTCGGCAAGACTGAGGTCAATTGTAGGAAATGATTTGGCAAAAAGTGGTGAACATAAAGTCAAATTGGAGGATTAGGAGCAATGAACTAATCTGGAGATGATTTTGGCTTTGTGCCCCCCATGCATGTTGGAGTTTAACGTGTGTTTCTTGATTCAACTAGTGGATTGGCTGAGAGGTAGTGCAAGAGAATACCTCAAATGATTTTGAGGTCTCAAGGGAGGGTGTGGGAACAAGATGAGTATGTGGTCTGGATAGTGAGAAGGAGAAAAAGATGGAGAAAGTGGGTTGGGTGTGGATGTGATACAATAAACTCCTTGGGAATTGATTCCTTATTTAAGATGGGCAGAAGAGCCATGAGGAGTTAACTTTGCTTGAAATGGTTCAGTTAGTGGCAAGGATTTACAGGGATACCATTGGTATGAAGTTTGGTCCTTGGATCTATCTAGAGCAACCATAGTAGAAGCTCGATGTGTAGAATTTCTCTAAAATACAATGCTATGCATCTTCAAATGTGATGCAAGTGGTAGATTGTTTTGGACATGTATTGCTCATATGCATTTGGCCTAAGACATTGAAGGCTATGAACCTTAGTAGAAGGAAAGCTTTGTACTTTTCTTTTATATACAGACTTAATAAGAAAGAGGTTTGAAGGGTTATGTGGCAAGGTGGTTTCTTCTCTTCTTTATCTTCTTGATCACATGAGAATTTTTTATCAAAAAATTTCTTTATCTTGAGAGGGAGAGTGAGGATGGAATTTCTGATAAAACAATTTGTACGCAATGGTTCATAGTCATTGTGTGAATAAGAGAGATTTGATCCTTTATTTGTGTGTTTTCAAGGTCAGGAATGTTTGGAAAGACATAATCAAATCTTATGTAGCTATCATTGAATGTTACATGCCCAACATCCACGTGATCAAGAGCAAATATTATATACAAGTGGTTTTGTGGAAACATCATTCACTATAAAGTCCAATAGGGATTTGAAATATACAATGTGTTGCACTAATATAAATGTGGAAAGCCCTCCACAAAGATCCTCACTTAATGTATTAATTTTCCATAAAATAGAAATTGCTCATGATGTTCAAAAAAATCTAGCTATTGTATCTTATAGGGCTTTACCCTTGGTGCATTTTGTAAATGTGGGGGATGAAGTATTAGGAGTGAGTGTAGGGCATAGTCTACTAAAAAATGTATCGATGGAGATATCAAAAGATGTATATGTGATTAAAGCTCACAAAATAGTCTCCTTATACATTGAAGAGCATGAAGTGGAGATAATTAATATAGAGATAGCAAAAGGAAAATATCTAAATTTAGGTGCTCAATTGGAACCCCATGATTGTGAGAAATTTGAAGAAGTGTTGCAAGTGCATGTTAGGAAATTTTCTTGGTCATATAAGGATCTTAAGGATATGAAGACTAAACTTTGTCAGCATTATATTGATCTAGAACCATGCACAAAATATGTATGCCAATATCAACAAAGAACAAATCATGTGCCCACAAAATTGATAAAAGCTACAATTACTAAGCTTCTAGATGTTAGATTTACCTATCTTGTTGGGTAGAGCAAATGGGTATTTGTTGGTGGTAGTGCCTAAGAAGAATAGCAAGAAAATTCGTATATGTGTCATTAATCGAAAACTTAATAGGACACAAAAAGATTATTTCCCTTTGCCATTTACATATGAACTACTTGAGAATGTTGCAGATCATAAACTATATTCATTTATGGATAGGTTTAGTGGTTATAATCAAGTGTTCATTCATCCTGAAGATCAATCTAAAACCACTTTCACCCCATAATGGAGCACGTTTACTTACAAAGTAGTATCTTTTGTTTTATGCAATGCACCCAAATGTTTCAAAGGATTATGATTGTAGCCTATCAAGATATTCTTTGGCGATGGATGGAAGTGTTTCTAAATGATTTTTGTGTTTATGGGACAATAAAAGTAATGCCTCAACTATTGTCACAAGTATTTGAACGTACGTAGTGATGAAGTAGGCATCTTGCTAGATCTCAATAAATGCATTTTTGAAGTTCCAAAAGCAACCTTGTTAGGGCATATAATTTCTAAGGAAGGTATTGTTATGGATTCTACTAAGATCATTAAGATTTCTGTGCTTCTACCACCAACAAATCTTAAACAACTTTGAGGATTTTTTGGGTGCTTCAACTATTATTGATTATTTATTTCTGATTTTGCAAAGGTTGCATCACCCCTAACAAATTAGTTACAAAAGGATACACCTTTTAATTTGCAATGATGTTTGTCAAGCAACCTTTTAGTTTCTAAATAAAAGTTAATTGAGGGACTAGTATTAGCATCCCTAGACTAGACGAAGGAATTTCACATTCATGAAGATCCTTCTATGTCTATTGTGGGGGTTGCTTTATGTCAAGCAGACAACAATAAGATGGATCATCCAATTTATTATGCAAGTTGGAATCTAAGTGATATGAAGAGAAATTATATCACCACTGAGAAAGAATGCTTATCAATGGTATTTGTGATAGAGAAAATTTACCATTATTTATTGGGGAATAAATTTACTATCTATGTTAATCATGAAGCCTCAAAGTATTTGCTTAATAAAGTAGAACTTTTTGAGCGAGTGATTTCTTAGATGTTATTGATTTAGAAGTTTGATTTTTAAATAATAAATCATCATGAAAAGTGCATATTCTTGTGGAACATCTTTCATGATAATTAACATCGGATAAGAAAGAGGGTGTGGAGGATGATTTGCATGATATGTCACTTTTTTATGTGGCAACACAAGTTCAAATGGTATGCTGATATTGTTAATTTTCTTAGTACAGCTTGATATTCAACTAGTGCTGACAAATAACAAAAGTGATAAATATTAATGCAAGCGTGTTTGTATGGCAGGGGGTTATTTATATAAATACTTTCCCAGAGAAGGTATTTATCAGTGATGCTTAAGGGAAGATGAAGTTTCGATTGTTCTTAAAGCTGCGCATGATGAGCCTCATGGTGGGCATTTTGCCAATGAACTAACCACATGGAAAGTTCTACTAGTTGGTTATTGGTGGCCTACCCTATTTAAATATGCTCATTTTTATTGCAAGAAATGTGATGTTTGTCAAATGACTAGTTGACCTCCTAACAGCTTTGCTACACCTTTAATAGCCATATTGGTGTTAGCACCTTTTGAGAAATGGGGAATTGATTTTATGGGTCTGATTGATTTGCCTACAAAGTATTGATCTAAATGATATATTCTACTATGTATTGATTATATCACCAAGTGGGTAGAAGCAAAAATGCTTAGGATAGATAAAGCTATTGAGGTGGCTAACTTTATGTATGAAAAAATTATTACATGCTTTGATTGCCCACTAGGATTGTAAGTGATAGAGGTTCCCATTTCTTAAATGGGTTGATTAATGAGTCAATTGAATTATACAAGGTTAAGCATCACAAATCAACATCTTACTATCCTAGAGTAAATGGCCAAGTAAAAGTGACCAATTGAATTATTTATGAGATTTTAACTAAAATCGCCACTTCTCATAGATGAGACTAGGACGAGCATCTTAATGAGGCAATTTGGGCCTATTGAACTACTTACAAGGTAATAGTGTAAAGTAAGCTATTTAATTTGGTTTATGGAAGTAATGCCATATTCTATTGAGTAGGAATTGCCCACTCTCTAAGTGGCCCTTTCATTAGAGTAAAGGGAAGCTAAGCTTGTGAAACATATGATTTTACAATTAATGCAACTAGATGAAGAGCAATTATGGGCTTTATAGAGTTTAAAAGCCATGCAAAAGTGTCATAAAGCTTGGCATGATCAAAATCTTAAGCTCTAAGAGTTTAAAGAGGGTGATTTAGTTTTATTATATAATAGTCCTTATTAGAAATTTCTTGGGAAGCTCAACATTTACTGGTTAGGACCCCTTAAGGTTATCAAAGTTTATGGATAATGGGTTTATCTTGATGTGTAATATTTAATGCTGAAATGTGTTGCTTATATATGATATACCTATATTGGAGGCCATTCAAGAGCATCCTTTACAAAGGAATGGAATAGCATCTCCTAACACTAAACTGTTCAGTGAAGGGAGTGATATTTCCAAAGAACCCTCTCTATGTGCCCTGAATAAATTATTACATGTGAGGTAAGCAGGGAGGTCACTGCCAGAAGTAGTAGGAATTGTGACTGAAGGAATAACTGAGGGAGTTTTATCTACCACACTCTTCAAGCGCTTCCGTTGAATGACCAGTGGAGGAGGGGAATCAAGATACTCTATGTCAATAGGTTCTGACTCTTCTGGAGGTGGAGGGGGAGGTACTGGATCAGATGGAGGAGGTGGTAGCACACCCTTCTTAAGGCCTGAGTATGTCAAGAAAGCATACAAGTAGGAACCATAGATTTGGTTCTCATTTTGATTTGGAAGTTCTTACATGCTTATATCAAATTACTTTAGAGTTACAATGCTAGTATCCATGTACATGTTGCTTTGTACTTAACCTATATATATGCTCATTTGAAATGAATAAAAGTTAATAAAATATCAATTGACTATAATAATTTAGAGTTAAAAAATACACAATTAAAGGGAGAGAAAAGTTTCATATGAAACTTTTCTATAAGCTTAGGTCTATATGAGTGTCCACCCCATGTGGGATGGACATTAGCTCTAGGGAGTGACCTTAGGGGATGGTGTGTGTGCATGACCTAGTGAATTTCCTTGTATAGGTGGCCAATTAGGAATCTAATAGAGTTTACTCCCATATCTTAACAATGTAGGGTAGCAAAGCAATAAGGTTCTCTCCATGAAATTTTGACTAGAAGTGCCATGGATGAGAGATGTTGATCTGGTGGATATCTTTGTCTTTCATTTGCATAGGAAGGATAATTGATATTATGTGCTAGATTAAATCCCTTGAGCAAAGTTGTTAAGCTAATATATTTGAAAGGTCAACTTAGTGATGAATTTCTAGTCTTTTAGTCATTCTTATAAGTCAAGTGATCCAAGATTAAATAAAATCAATTAAATTTAGGGGAGCATATCTATTTATTCTTTCAAACAAACCCCTAAAGAATAAATATAAGAAAAAGAAAAAGAAAAAAAACCAAGATAAGATAACCATCACCTTTGAGGTCCTAGTAGGCTATAGGGATTTCCTTGATGGGTGCCTTACATTCCTGATGCCTTCCATCTCTTTGAGGTGGGACCTTTTGGGGAGGAAAATAAGTATATAGACTCTTTTGACTCCAAATGAATTTTTTTTTAAATTCCCAAGGAAAAAAAGAAAAGAAAAGATCGGAGTTAGGGACCATTAAATGGTTGTTCTAGTAGGACATGGAAGGTTAGTAGTTAGGAGTCCTATTTGGTATTGTAGTATTAGCTTGCCTTGTATGGGTTCTTTGATAGGTATTGACCTTATCAATGATGCTATTTTAGAAACAATATTTCTAGTAGGAAAAGTAGTATGGAAATTCTTGCCCTGAGAGATTATTATTACTTAGCAATTCTTAGTTGCTCTAGAATATTTCCCAGTTGATATACTCTATGCATTGGATAAAGCTAGGTTCTACACTATAGTGGGGTGGGTGAGTAAGGGGACGGTTATATTGCAAACATTTTAACCTCTTTATACAATATATCTATCCTACTTGCTTACTTTATGATAAGACACTAGCAAAATTTGTTTTCTATCTTTTCAATGTCTACTAGGCTTTGTTGTGTTCTTGTGCATGTCTTTTCACGATGCTTGTGGGGACACTTTGTAATTAAATGGAGGAGAGCGTATTTTTATTTTTGAAGATGCATAGTAGTGCTTGTGGTAGTGGTGTTTGTGACGTTGAATGTTCAAGATCTTCATGTTGTAACTATGCTCATGGGGACACTTTATAATGAAGTGGGAGAGAAATGACAATTCATAAAACATGCCAAAAACTACATGAATTTTTATATAGATGATACATGATTACCATATTTTTATATCATAGATGTGGTCACTATTGTTGTCTTTGGGGGATGTGTTTCTACAGTCTAGCAAGGAAATAAAGTTGATTTATTACTTAGCTCAAGCTAGGGTTTTAGCTGCTCAAGTTTGTGGGGAGTGAATTTGAAATGCAATAAAATAGTCCATATATATGCTAGGTTTTAGAAAAGTTTATAACTCTTATGATCCTTTGTGTTTCTATATGGTTAGTCCAATACTTTAGGATATAGATTGACAAGTTATAAAAGATTAACAAAACTCTAGGTTGCGAATCAAAGACCCTGGCAAAATAATTTAGAATTAGGGGATGAGAATAAGAAGTACTAGTTATTAGAAATGTTATTCATGGTGGAGTCGCATGGTTCAAAGAGCTTTTATTAGATTAGGGAAGATCAAGCCAATAATTTAATGATTTTCAAAGCATGCAAACTGTCAAAAGGGTGAAAATATGTTATTGGATTATATGTATCTTCAAGTTTGTAGCGGAAAATAAGTGTTTTGTAGTGGAAGAAAACTAGATATGAGTGCTTATGAAAATTTATATTAAACCTTGTGGTAGAAGAATTAGGGGGGAGGGGAGATAATAAGGTTTGGAAAGGTAAGTTTTTTAGGAAAAAGTTTTATTATAGAAAATAAACAAGATGTCATTGTAAGGTGGAGGGGGCATTGCAAAAGAACATGGAGAGATAAGGCACCATGGAGAAGGAGAAGGATGTTAATATGGAGTTGCAAGGAAGGGAGAGGAGGCAAGAAATTTTGATGAGAGGCATGTTTTTCTAAGCGTGAAGGAGAGAGAGAGAGGTGCAATATCTTGATGCTGATTTGGTTTGGCTTGATGTTCATCACCATTGCCATGTCCATCTTGATCATGCCATCATCACCAGTTTCCATCATCATCATTTACACACCATCATCTTCATGTTTGTCATTATAACTACTCTCGTTACCATGCTTTTCACCATAAATTAGAGAGCCATCATTTCTTCTTCCCAAAGGCGACAACACTTCAAGGCAATATATCATATTGGCTACCATTCCATTTCTAGTTGGTGGAGAGAAGAATATTATTAAGTAAAATTAATGTTTTAAAAAAGGCCTAAGGTCAAGAGCAATAAGGCTAGTACACATGGGTATCCAAAATTTGCAATAGATAAGGTGCGAAGCATTTATGAGTTGAGAGAGGAGAAGAGAAACTTGCGATCACCAACCTAGTTGATTGAATTCATGTGCTCGATTTGGCGAGATGTGAGCTTCTAGGGAGACTCAACTACAAGCCCACTAAATTTCCAAGTAAGCACGATACTTCTTTACCAATATTGAATATGGAAAGGGTTGAAACTTTTCATATTTAATATTTTTAATCATTGCACACAAACCTTATTGTTCACTAACTATATGCCAAATGATTTTTAACATCAGTGGATAATTTTAAAAATAGAAAAGTACTAAAAATACATAAAATAGACCCTTTGAAAATTTTATTAGATATTTAAATGATTAATAATTAATATATATATTACTACATACAATAATTACATGTCAAAGAGAACTTATAATCGTGGGACTTACTACAAGATTACCCATGAGAGTAAGACTTACCCTTATTGGGTAGTACAGATATTATTATCATTTTCACCATTTCTGGCTCTAACTATAAGTACATGAGAAGTGCAAGTTGCATTAATATTCTTCCCACTTACTTCTTCAATAAGTAAAGCACTCTCTACATCACTGCATTTAAAACAATCCTTAATAGGATTAGTACCCGTAGCAGTACGGAATGCACCCCATGACTCTAGTAGTGTGACAAGCAAGAATAAGCACTAGATGTTATCCTCAAACTTAATGTCTTGTGAGATAAGTTGGCTGAAAATAGAGTGAAACTCATTCAAATGAGTAGACATAGGGGTGCCCTATTTCATGTGAAGTTCCACTAGCTTCTTCAATTAATACAACTACAATGCAGAACTTTGCTTATCATAAAGATCGCATATCTTCTTCCATAAATCATATGCATTTCCAACACTAGAGATAATATTGAAATACACTTGCTTAGATAAAGAGAGTATGATAGTAGACTTGCATAATTTGTCCAGTTCATCCCAATCTCCTTTATTTTGATTTTTGGCTTTATACCCTTGATCTTCAATGGCCTAATCTACTTCTTATGCACTAATACTTGGCATATTCGCATCTTCCAATATTGGAAGATGTTACCATCAAGCTTTTCAATGTTGAAAATAGTACTATTGCATTGAAAACACTTTCCATTATTATGTCTAAAAATGGCTACAAAGTGCAAGAGTATGGGCTGTTGTAAATATAGAAAAATAGGCCCAAAGCTAAGCCAAAAGGATGGACTAGAGGTGGGGAACAAAAGAATGTATAACTGTCCACAAATAATAGGAAATAAAGTGCTCAAGTAAGACGTTTGCTCAAAAAATTGATCATAACCAATATTCAATATTGTTATCCATAAAACTATAGTAAATGACCATAAATTAGTTGGCAAATGACCAACAGAGTAAACTTCCACTACTAGGATATCCAAGTAGCAATCCAATATATATAGAATGCAACTAGTAGTGTAGCAACCAAGTACTAAGAATTGTTAAGGCATTGATGCATACAAACAATGCATGTCAAGCATCCATTCCACTGACAACCCACTAACAATGATAGGTACAGGGTATCCAAATGCTCAAAAGCAAATTAATCCACAAGAGTTAATATATGCAAGAATAATGTATGCATATACCCATTGAGCATGTACATAGACAAGAGACTCCCACTTCCTCTAAAGAACCAAGCTCTATAAAGAAAAATAAAGTGTCTCACACTAGAAGTGAATTTGAAATGTAAAGTGAGCAAGAAAAGCTCAAGTCATAAGTGTCATAGTATCTAAGAAGCCCAAGTACATCATAAATACATTCGATAGTATATACATCCGATATATTTTTAACCTACAAGTGGAGAATCACTGAAGCAAATATCCAAAGCCCAAATGCATCCAACAGAGCTCAAATGCAAAGCTCAAAGTACATCATAAGCTTATTCGAGCACATACATTAATGTTAAGCATCCATATAAGCATGTAGAATACCCGAAGCACTTGTAGGCTTTCAAAGCATAAAACTTCACTGTTGTATGCTTGCTATCCAAACAACTATTATAGTAATAAGCCCTTGAAAATTGATCTAAATGAGCTCTATCTAATCTAAATAGAATCTAAAACATCTCATAACATTCAGGCATCAAAATAGCATCATTGAAGCATTAGATGAGCATTATGGAACTCATTGTTTACTATCCACATGGTATATTGTAGGTTTGTATCAAATTGTGAGTGCAATACTAATCAAAAACTCTTCAAAGAGTGCTCATGGGCAAGCCAAGAAATGTTGGATGTGTGCAAAGTGGTAGGGGAAGCAGTTAGGAACAAAGAGTGACTAAAGTATGACCTACATATTAGGGAACATGGGCTAAAAAATTAGTGCAAATTATGATGGCTACTTATGTGCCCTCTACTGATACTTCTCAACTCAATGACCAATGACCAATGCTTACTGGGTCCCTTTGAGGCCCTAGGACAAGTCTTGAAAGCCTTGGAGCAATCTGAGACCCAATGCATACCTTGAATGGATGAAGGTTGGGGGCTACCATGAAAGCTTAAAGTGAAGCTCTTCTTCCTAGGTTGAAACAAGTGATGAAAAAGCTCCTTGAATGCCCACTCTAATACCAGTTGAAAGGTGGAGAAGCATAAGCATAAAAAAGAAGAGAGCAAGATCTATGGAGGTTCAAGCAAGAAAAGAGAGAGATTGGTGTCTGGGAACTCCAATTGCACACATGCAAGTGCAACAACAAGACGGGTCAAAAGCCTAAAGTGTTGTCCCATGTTTTGGGATCTAGTTGGTGAAGAGTTATTGTGTGATGCAAAGTTGAAGGGTGACATGTCCTTTGAGCAAGCCTAGGGTGTCTTGTCCTTCATGTGCCTTGAGATTGTGTAGCGAGAGAGGGCTAGGGGGTTATAGATGGATCCAATTGACCGAAGCCGCTAGATGCACCTAACTTGAGGACTCCCAAGTATTGTGAAATGTGAGTGCACCTAAAGCTTTTGCTCTCTTTTCTTTTCTTTGTTTTTTTCTCTTTTTTTGTCATGAATGATACAAAGGATTTAGTCATAAGGAGGTGGATGTAAGGTGAGTGAAAGGCACCCTCTCAGAAGATATGGCTTAAGAAAGGTTCGGAGTTGAATGGGCAACTCACAGTAGAAGGGATGTGTACATTGGGCAAACTTTTTGTCCACCATATTCTCTAACAAGGCTACATAGTAGGATGGAAATAGTATAGCTTGAATATAAAGACTTTCCATGGCAATATAGTCAAGTCTTGTGTTGATGTCAAAGAACAAAGGTGGCAATCCCTCCTCATAGGGAGTTGGTGGTTGTTCTAAGAGCATGACAACAATGAGGCAAAGATAATTGCAAGTCACTCTATAAATGTTGAATTTGAAAATTTGTGAATAGTTTAAGGAAATTATTGAACGAGGTCCATAGATATCACAAGTGGAAGTGGTAGATTTTACTCTCGTACAAAGCATTCACATTGGGAAACTTGCAAAAGTTATATCTACCATGTTTATCAACATCATAGTCACTTCCATACCTTCTTGGATAGGGGCAATAGAGCACATCTGCCCTTTGATTAGAGTAACAAAAGGCAAAACATGCTAGTTCATTTGCTTCGAGGATAGGATATCTCCATTTTGGCTAGAGCTTTCATGCCTCTTGTGGTTTCTTAGTGAGATATTCTCTTTAATTCCTCTCCTTGGGAACCTTGCAAGATATCTTCAAAGTTGATCTATCGTATTTCCCCAACCGTTTTCTTACTATGTTCACTTCCACTTTGATGAGATTTTGCATTGCGCTAAGTGGTAGTGGTTTTTTGAAGCTGCCATTCTCTTAGACATCAAAATAAAAAAATGAGGGTCTCTTCCTTTTTTTGTTTTTCATGATAGGACTTGTGAGCTCATCTAGATATTCTCTTTGTACCTCTACTCCTTGCAAGTCAATTGAATACTCTAGATACTCATAATATTCTAGCACCTCTTGAGTGGAAGCTTGAAGGACTTGTAGCACTCTATCGAAGCTCTCTTGTGCCTTAGGTTCCATGCCAAGTGCTAGTGGTGGTTCTTGCAATTTTGCTTAGGGGATTTTGGGTGTACTAGTCCTACATCTCTCAGTTCCTAATCATCATAACCCATTGTCATGGAGGTGATTGGTCATTTGACCTCTAGTTGGGTCTGAGGTCAACAATGTGAGCCCTCTCTCCTAGTCTAAATTAGCCAAGGTACTTGACACAATTCCTAACTAAGCTTTGAGTTCCTCTAGATCATCTATGCTTCTAGAGAGCATAGTGCAAATGGCATGTTGATAGAGGCCTTGCTCTAATGAGAGTGCATGTTTATAGGTTGCTACATGAAGCTTGAATTAACATTCCTTGTGAAGGGAATGTGCCAAGTCCGTAAAATTAGTTGTTGTACCATTTCCTCACAAGCTATGTTAGCTCTCTCCTCAACCTAATTGACTATAGTAGTCAGACTCATTCCAATGGTCTGTTATAGTCATGTGAAGGCTACCTTCATCTATGCTTGAGTCTAATGAGGATTTGCCAACTCTCTAGTAAGAGTTTTTTTCCTTGCCTTTTCCTTCCATAGCTAGGCCAGGAGATTTACAATATAGTCACGGTTAATCTCCTCCCTTTTCCTCATATCCTCAACTTCTTACAACTATCTCTCACCCCCTCCATGGTGGGTTAGGTGGTGTGGCTGACACAACAAACTCATTGGGAATTGGTTACTCAGGATGGGAAAAAGAGTCTTGAGGAGTGAACTCTATTTGAGATGGTTGAGACGGTGGTAGGGATTTGTAAGGATACTATTGACATGAAGTTTAGTGCTTGGAACTACCTAACAATTGTAGGGGAAGCTCAAGCTAAAGGGATAGATGGGAAGTTAGATGGTTTTGGAATCCAAATGTAGGTAGTACAATTATAGGAGCCTTGGGACTCTAAGAGAGGTTGTGCCACCCATCATAAGGAAATTTGAGGCTTTTGAGGAGTCATGCAACATCGAATTGGCTTTTGACACAATGGTGTTGAGGATTAAGAAGGTGGAGGTGGGACCAACAATGGGGTGCAAGGTGGACTGAAAATTGGTAAAATTCTTAGGTTTGGGTTTTGAAGCTCAACTAATAGGAGTGGTTTGGTGGTGTTAGACAGTGAGCAATTGATGGAATAATGAGCTAATGGACCAACAAGGGGTGGGATGAGCATTTGGCATTTGCCCTAGAGAAACATCCCCATTGCTAAAAGTAAGAATGACTTGTGCACAAGTGAAGTGTAGGGTAATGTGCTGATCAACACGGTTGATGTTGCAAGAAACCAAATACTTAAAGGGTTGGCCCAAGAAAAGTTCCTTCCCCACATACTCTTGGTTTAGAAGAACATAAAAAGGTAGGGGGATTCTCTATATTACAATAGTGAGCAAAAGCTTACATTTTCCTAGTAGCAAATAGGGTTGGCTATCATAGGGATTAAGTTTAGTGTGAGTGGGTGTCAAATTGGGTTGGTACAATTGTATCTAGAGGTTATTTGGAAGTGTGTTATAGTGAGTGTATCTATAGTGACTTGCTTGGTAATAGTCAAATAGACACAAAGAAAGGCTGAAGGAATAATAGGGTCATCCTTGGAATGCACTAAAGAGATAGAAACAACCCGATCGATAAAGAATGAATAGGAGTTTGACACAAGGCTCAATGAAGTCAACTTATGAGTATCAGCCTTCTACTCAAGTTGCTCGTACTATGTTTGTTCAACCACCATGTGACTATGCTGATAGGAACAATAGGAGGATGTATGGGGCGTTTCAAGTTGAACATTACTTGCCTTACTAATTGACACATGTGATATGGTCCTAACCCTTGGAGTTCCATGTTTTTCTTATGGCCTTAAAGAGAGTACAAGAGTACCAGGTCACCCTTTGTCAAAGGATCATTGTTGCACATGTCTATCAAACCAATCCTAATGTTGGGCCTTTTTAGCGATGAGGGCATGTGTGACCAATCACCTTGTGTTCCAACTCCACAAGGTGATTGAGTCCAAATACTATTGCCATCCCAACACTCCTATGCTACAATGCAAAGATAGAGGATGATAAATTATATTCACATAATAGCCTTAGTGCCATAGGTAAGTTAGAATGGAATCTAGTGAGTTGGAGACTTAAAAAGCTATTCAATAGGCCCATAGTGTTGCCTTAAGCTCGTTATCCCAATTTGAACATGAGGAGAGACACTCTTAGTCAAAAAATTTCACAAAACCTTATCAGTGAACTCAACTTAGCCATTGGCCTCTCGGGATAGTAAGGAGATGACTTGTAATGGATAATTAGAAAGGTAGAGAGAAAATTCTCAATGACCTTGTTTGGAAAGTGAGTCCCCTAAATACAAATTGGTTCAATAGGGTAGCTAAAGCAGGGAATCACTTGTTCCCATAAGAACTTAGTTGTCATACAGGTTTCACTCTTGTGTGTGGCTCATGGCTCAACCCATTTAGTCATATAGTTAGTTTTGCCACAATGATGTAGCGTGCTTGTGAGTAATAGGCGGCTAGAGTGATACATCCTAAAAAGCCCATTTTTCAATTTTCAAAGGGTTACCTGGCAATCATTGGGGATAGCTCCATCTTGTCCTTTCGAACTAGAAGTTTGGTGCACTAGCACTCGTCACCATGCCTAACAAAGCATGATCCATCCTTAAAAAAGGTGGGCCACCACAACTAAGACCATAAAACCTTATGTGTTGTAGCTTGGCCATCAAAATGTCCACTAGTAATGCCTCCATGGGCTTCTTGAAGCATATCCTCAATCTCATATTTACACACATTTCATTGATTGAGACCATCCTACCCTAGTCATGAATAAAGTTGTCGAGCGAAATTATATGGAAGGGGTGGTCCTAAATCAATAAGAAAGTGGGCAGAGCCTTCTCAATGGGGTGTTCAAGAATTCCATTCTCTAAAATAGCAACAATATCATCTACCTAATGAGATATGAGATCAGTCTTGAACAATTGGGCCTCCTATTAAAGTTTGAACAAATGGGCATTGGGTTAGTTATCAATATCATTAACTAAGGACACCTCATTTGGACATGATTTAGCGACCCATTAAGAGATTATCCTAAGTGATGTCGTGCTTCTCCTTAGAATAACACAAGGTTTATCACCTAGGCTCTCTCAAGTCCACTCTACACTAGAAGGTTCCAATCATAACCCATAAGGATCGACCTAAATTTGGGTTCCTAATTCAATGTTGTCACCTAACACCTTTACTAGTATGGGCCTTTGAGCCATTGCATTCACAGGTCACTCAAATTGAAGTAAATCAATGCTGCATTTGGTTCATAGTGAGTGAGAAATGAGGGGGAGAGATATGCATTGACCCCTCTACCTATAGGGTATAGTCTCGACTTTGGTCCCCTAACATGGTATTGATTGGGGTTTAAGACAACACACTAGGGAGTCATGCATTTGACCCTTTCCTAATTCCATCACCTTGAAGGAAAACTCTCGGCTTACCGAGACCACCTATTCTTATCCTCTTGCTTTCCTCAAGGGTGTGTTTTAGTTATCTAATTATTCTAACGTATTTTTGTTTGAAATGCAAAGATGTATTTATTAATTTAACATTAAACTTTTGCTCTTTCATGTAATTTATTATCATAGACACAGAGAATATCAAACAAACATTTGAAAGCAATTAGAAAACAATGTATTTATCCTATATCTCCTCCAAGATGCAATGCCATCCTAGCAATCTCTCCCTTAATCAGGGACTCGTGTCCAAATCTTAGGCACACCATCCACCAATCTACCCTTATCTAGCATCAAGGCCTTCCAATAAGTCCTAGGTTCGTAGGGGTTAGGCCGTCCTCAATAGACCACCCAAGAGGTTTACGACTAGAGTCCCCCCTGACACCCTTGTCACATATTAGGTGTTAACCCCAACATGAAGAAAGCAAAAGGAAGTGGAAAAGACGCAGGGCAAAGGCGGAAAAAAGGTAGCCCGACTGAAGAAAGAAAAGGAGAAAAGGCCAAAAGCGCAAGGGCAACCTTAAAAGTCCAAGGCAAAGGCAAAAGGGAAAAGGCGCATTTTAAAATAAAAAGACGTACCCTGAAATCTTGTAAAAGAGTATCGGGCTCTCACCCGCTGTGCAATTTGTAAATGTAGACGGGCAGTGGACATGAAGTTAGGAAGATAGAAGGACAATGGGAAAAAGGGCCTAGGCTATGGTCGGCCATGTAAAAAAGGAGAAAAGGGGATGACCGCCCAAAAGGGATTTAGGGTTTTGTATATAAAGTTGAAAAGTGAATGAGAAGCTCATTCTTGTGTGTGGCCAAAAGTAGCTCTCCTCTTCTTCTTCATCTTCTTGTTCTTGCCTGCTTGAGCTTGTGCTTGAGAGAGGGAGTGTGAGAGTGTGAGGGAGTGAGTGTGTGAGGGTGAGGGACCGAGGAGGAGAAGCTCTCCATCTTCTCCTCTCTTCTTCTCTTCTCTTCTCTTCTCTTGTCTTGCTCACGGAAATGGAGCTTGGAGCGCGGAGCTTGAGGATGGAGCTTGCTTGAAGCTTGCACTTGGATCGTGGAGCTACCGGAGTGTGCGGGAGAGGAGGTAACTCGAACGGCACGGAGGTAAGCTCACTACACCCATAGGTATGGATGGCGTGTCGGTTATGTGAGAGGTAGCCATTAGTGCTCGGCTTGGAACACTTGAAACAATAAGTGGTCCGTGGGTCTTGGCAGTTGAGTGAAAGCTTACACATTTTGATTCCATTGCCGGGACCAACGGATTCAAGCCTTGAGCACTTGCACGCTTCAAATCGAGCATCAAAGTAAGGGGTTTCCCCCGAACCGGTGCTTGAGGTAGATAGGTAGGAAGCGAGGGGGTTGAAGATGGTATTCGATCTCCTTGGCAAGTAGGTTTGTTGCTTTCTTGATATTCATGTTGTGGAATGAAGTAGTGTAGGTATTTACTGTATGAATTGGGTGCATTAGGGTAGGAAAAAACAAAGAAAAAGAAGAAAAAACAAGCAAACAGTAGGGTTTTTTGTTGCTGTATAACAGGCTAAAACAGGGAAACAGGGGACCAGATTCAAGTTTCTGGGTGAGACAGTGGCAGGGAACTCGCTGTAAGGTTCTGCAGTGCTGGGAAAGGACTTAAGAGGCCTGGGAGGCCAGGACAGACCTCAATTCCTTGGTTTGCCTTGTGAGAGAGAGAGAGAGAGAGAGAGAGAGAGAACTTCTAGTTCACAGGACGAGGAAGCGCTACCCCGATCTCTAGGCACCGGCGATTCGTGCTGCTCCAGGTGAGTCTGGTGTTTTCCAACAAGTGCTCTAATCAGATCTAGAAGGTCGGTGGTGATTGCATGCAGCAGACAGTAAGGAGGGGTCAAACGCGCGGGAATCGTGCCCGCCGCCGACGCACTCAGATCAACTCGCAGTGGTCCGATTCCCAGAATCGGACCACCCGAGTTTGGGAGTCGGACCGTCCGATTTCTAGAATCGGGCCGTCCAACTGAGAGTGAGTCGGACCAGTCTGGTCCGATTCCCAGAATCGGACTAGCCCGATCGGGCGTGCCACGTGGCACTCGGACCGCTCGGACTCGGACACTCATCCGATCGGACCATCCTGTTCGATCAGACCGCTCGGACTCGGACGCTCATCCAATCGGACCATTCTGTCTGATTGGACCGCTCAGACCAGTCCAGAATCGGACCACCCTGTTCGATCCGACTCCCAGAATCAGACCAATCTGAAAATCGGACCACTTTTTCGATCCGACTCCCAGAATCGGACGTGACCAAAATCGGATCACTGGGCTAATCGGACCAACCCAAAAATTGGATGTCCGATTCTGATAATCGAACTCCTAAAAATCAGACATCTAAGAATCAGATAGAAAACTGTCAAAATCGGGCAGGTATCTAAAACACGAATTCTGACGCATCTAAACCCCAAGATTGACCCCAAAGACCGCATAGAGCTAAAGGCATATCACAAATCCATAACCAAGCTAAAATTTAGAGCACGTAGTTCAAAATTTGGTATAAACGGTCCTCCAAATCGCATATGGCGTCTACCGTAACGGCCCTGCGGGCTGGGGGGACTGCCCCCCCAGACCCTCGTAGAGGGCTCTACCCCCTCCGCACCTCCCCCAAGTAGATTGGAGGGAAAACGCGCGCCGTGACAGGTCCTCCAAATTGGACCCTAGTGAAGTAATGACTCTACACGAGCAAGGATTCTCCCTTACAAAAGAGCAACCAAAAGCCCATGCCCGAATAGAGACAAACAGAGACCCTAGAACCTCAATGGGCCAATCTAGCCACCATCAAGGGCAAAAAGGCCACGCCACGAAAACACAAAGACATTGTGTTCATACCATGTCTAGTCAGAGTGAAATGCAACATCAGCAAGCTGCAAATGCCAAGATGACTAGACATGACACTCTTGACGAGAGATGTACCTTGAATAGCATTGCACTGACGACCCAAGACAGCAGTGGAGAATCCACATCTGGTCGTGCAGTCGAGAAATCAAGGGCATCTGTCTCACAGAAGGCTTAAATTTATAAGCCAGGATCCGGAAGATGAAGACATAGTACCACCTGCTTATCTTAGGGTCAAACTCACCGCAAAAAGAGAGCATACTATCGATGCTCTGATTGATGAAGGAGCAGATTTTAACATCTTGACCTATGAATCATGGACCCTACTAGGCCAACCAGAGCTGACACCGACTAGTGCAACTCTTAGCCCTTATGGGGGACACCCACAAGCACTCATAGGGAAGTGCAAAATCCTTGCGACAATTGAAACAAAAAGATTGCCTATCCTATTTCATGTTCCTCCAAATAGTGCTAGCTGCAGGAAAGAAACCCTCCTAGGAAGACCCTTCAAAAGGGCGACCAAGTGTGAGACTGACTATGTAGCACAGAGGATACACCTGACACTACCGGGTGTGAGGATTGTCACAACCTTTAGCAAGGGTGACCTCATCAAACCTCGAGGGAAAGGCAAGCAAGGTGCTGACATAACAGTCAAGCCTGCTGACGAGAGCAAGGACTTGTTGGAAGAGTTAATACAAGCACAGGTCGAACAACGGGAACCAGTGAGTGAGGCCATGCCGGAAATAAGAAGGTCAGGAGACAATGCCAAGGACAGGCTTTGGACTTACAAATATCGTAGAAGACCCCAAAAGAAGCCCAAGCCTTATAGACGAAGGCATCGATGGAGAGTCAGCACAACGCCGCGATGGATATCCAAAGTGTTGCTACGTGCTCAAGGATACTACGCAAGTAACCAATGGATTTGGGTACCAAAATCCCCTGCTAAACCGCCTCTATCAGCTGAAGGCTAGAGTGCCTCAAAAGCATGGCACAGGAGGAAATCTAAGAGAAACTCTAAGTCTCAAGGCAAGAAACCAGACATGATTGTTCGAAGGAAAGAGCCCCAGCCTAGCATGCTAAATAGACAGATGTCATATGTAGCCATTGAGCATGCACAAAAATCATTAGTGCCCAAGGAGCCTTTGATTTCCCAAGGGGAGAACAAGCATCATAGGCACAACATTGCTCAAGGCAAGGCTGATCGCTCAACAAAGCAAATGGCACAATCGTCTAATAGCCTCGAGCAAATCATTCAGCGAGTGCCAAGTCCATCTAAGAGTCCTAGATCTCCTACATCCTCTTTTTCCAAACGGACACAGGAAGCACAACAGTGGTTGTCAAGGGAAACTGCTCAATTCCAATCTCTATCTCCATCTAAGCTTCAAAATGTCCAAGAGCTGGGACATGGATCCATCTGTAGCTCTCGACCCAAGGATATGCATGAGCAACCTAATGTGACCAGATCAACTCATGCTCGATCTACACATATGAGTGCTCAAGGGCCAACAAAAGACACAACCACTTCTGATCGCCCTAGGGACTTGACACCGCAATCCACCAAGGGTAGCTAGCCCACTAAACTAGCTGCTACTACTTCCAATCAGGGACCACAGCAGTCACAGCCCTTGGCTGTGACAATGCCCCTTGTGGAACATGTCGTTAGTAGTTTACCTGTGGAGGAGGTGTCGCAACCAAATCCCTCGACAACTCCAGCACTTTCAAAGTGCCTAAAGCCTAGGACGGAGGAGTCAAACGCAAGGGAGTTGGTTGAAAAGCTAGACTCTCCGAAAAGAGCGGCATTTGTGCCCTCACAACCGGGCAAGGCTATTCAGCAAACCACGGCTATGTCCCATAAGGACACACTAGAGAAGGGAAATGCTGAGGCCCGACCAAGCACATCAACGATCGATATAGCCCAGGGTCCAAAGTCGTTGAGAGAGGCACCTTCATTGACCAAGAAAAAGAGGAGAAAGCAGAGAAAACAGCAATAGTTGTAGGTGGTTGTGGACCCCAAGAACATTGAGATGAAGGGCACTGGAGAGCTGATGAATAAAGCATCGAGTCCATCCACCAATGAACCCACTGATGCCTCTCCTAATAGCGGTGAAACCTCAGATACATCTGTGTGCTCTGACAACCCAAAGCAATAGTTGCCATCAACAGTTGCTTGCAACACTCTATCCACTGACAATAGAACTCACATTGATCAATCAAGAGTGGATACAACGCTATCACAACAGGGTGACAAATCTATACTAGTCACATCCAAGAAAAACCATGACGAAATAGCAGCAAAACCTCAGGAGAAACGTGAGAACCTCAAGAGCATAAGAAATCCTAGCGTTGACCAATCTTGCTCATCTAGGCCTGAGCCCCCAGCCATGCTAAAGCCTAAGAAAACTCTTAGAACTTTGCATGAGATAGCAACCGAGACCCTAGAACCTCAATGGGCTAATCTAGCCAACAAGGGCAAGAAGGCCACACTGCAAAAACACATACGTGTTGCATTCAAACTACATCTAGTCAAAGCGAAAGGCAACAACCTCAGGCTACAATAGTGAGAATGACTAGATATGACAATCCTGACAATAGATGCTCCTTGGATAGCCCTGCACTAATGAGCCAAGACATCAGTGGAGATTTCACATCTGGTCGTGCTGTTGGGGACTTAAGGACATTTGTCAGAAGGCTTAAATTTACAAGCCAAGACCCGGAAGATGAAGACATAGTACCACCTACTTATCTTAGGGTCAAACTCACCGCAAAAAGAGGGCATACTATCGATGCTCTAATTGATAAAGGAGCAGATTTTAATGTCTTGACCTATGAGGTATGGACCCTACTAGACCAACCAGAGCTAACACCGACTAATGCAACTCTTAGCCCTTATGGGGAACCTTCACAAGCACTCATAGGGAAGTGCAATATCCTTGCAACAATTGAAACGGAAATCTTGCCTATCCTATTTCATATTCCTCCAAATAGTGCTAAATATGGTAAGGAAACCCTCCTGGGAAGACCCTTCAAAAGGGCGACCAAATGTGAGGCTAACTATGTAGCATAGAGAATACACCTGACACTACTAGGTGTGAGGATAGTCACAACCTTTAGTAAGGGTGACCTCATTGAACCTTGAGGGAAAGGCAAGGAAGGTGCTGACGTAACAGTCAAGCCTACTATCGAGAGCAAGGACTTGTTGGAAGAGCTGATACAAGCACAAGTCGAACAGCGAGAACCAGTGAGTGAGGCCACGCTTGAAACAAGAAGGTCAAGAGACAATGCCAAGGAAGGGCTTTGGACTTACAAATATCGTAGAAGACCCCAAAAGAAGCCCAAGCCTTATAGATGAAGGCATCGATGGAAGGTCAGCACAACACCGCGATGGATATCCAAAGTGTTGCTACATGCTCAAGGGTATTATGCAAGTAACCGATGGATGTGGGTACCAAAATCCCCTGCTAAACCATCTCTATCAGCTGAAGACAAGATTGCATCAAAAGCAACGAAGCACTGGAGGAAATCTAAGAGAAACTCTAGGTCTCGAGGCGAGAGACTGGACACGAGTGTTCGAAAGAAAGAGCCTCGGCCTAGCATACTTACTAAGCAGATGTCATATGTAGCCATTGAGCGTGCACAAAAGCCATTAGTGCCCAAAGAGCCTTTGATTTTCCAAGAGGATAATAGGCATCATAGGCACAACATTGCTTATGGCAAGGCTGATCGCTCAACAAAGCAAATGGCACAATTGTCTAATAGCCTCGAGCAAATCATTCGGCTAGTGCCAAGTCCACCTAAGAGTCCCAGATCTCCTACATCCTCTTTTTCCAAACGGACACAGGAAGCACAATAGCGGTCGCCAATGGCGGCTGTTCACTCCCAACCTCTATCTCCATCAAAGCTTCCAGATGTCCAAGAGGCAGGACACAACACCACCCTTAGCTCTCAACTTAAGGATATGCCTGTGCAATCCATCGTGGCTAGCTCAACTGATACTCGATCTACGCAAGTGAATGCTCTAAGGGCAACAAAAGATATGACCACTTCCAATTGCCCTAAGGACTTGACACCACAATCCACCAATAGTAGCAAGTCCACTGAACTAGCTGCTAGTACTTCAAGTCAGGGATCACAGCAGTCACAGCCCTTGGCCGTGACAATGCCCCTTGCTGAACGTGTCCTTAGTAGTTTACCTGTGGAGGAGGTGTCGCAACCAACTTCATTAACAACTCCAGCACTTCCAAAGCACCTAAAGCCTAGGTTGGAGGAGTTAAACACATGGGAATTGGCTGAAGAGCTAGACTCTCCCACAAGGGAGATAGTTGTACCCTCACAACCTGGCGAGGCTAATCAGCAAGCCACGGCTATGTCCCATGAGGACACACTAGAGAAAGGAAATGCTAAGGCCCAACTAAGCACAACAACAGTTGATCTAGTCCAGGGTCCTGAGTCGTTGAGAGATGCACCTTCATTGACCAAGAAAAAGAGGCGAAAACAGTGAAAACAACAACAGTTGCAGGTGGTTGTGGACCCCAAGAACATTGAGACAAAGAGCGCTGGAGAGCTGATGAATAAAGCATCGAGTCCATCCACCAATGAACCCATTGATGCCTCTCCTAATAGCGGTGAAACCTCAAACACATCCGTGTGCTCTGAAAAATCAAAGCAGTCGTTACCATCAATGGCTGCTTGCAATGCTCAATCCACCGACAATGGAACTTGCATTGACCAATCAAGAGTGGACATAACGCTGTCGCAATAGGGTGACAAGCCTATACCAGTCACATCCAAGGAGAACCATGACGCAATTACGAAGCCTTAGAAGACACATGGAAACCCCAAGAGCATAAGAAATCCTAGCATTGGCCAAACTTGCGCATCTAGGCCGGAGCCCCCAGCTACGCTAAAACCTAGGCAAACTCCTAGAACCTTGCATGAGATAGCAACCAAGCAAGCCCTCGTTGAACATAGAAGTGTCACCAAATGCTTAACTGAGTTGGATGCTAAGCTCAAAGTGTTTGCACGTGCCTATGTCCTGGCAGACATGCGCGCATTCCCTAAAGAGCAGCTCAAAGAATACTTGCCATTTCCCTTATCTTGGGAAGAGCAAGAACATCTTGACGAGCACTATAACAAGCTCCTATATGAACACATGTGACTTATCTCTGGCAAGGAAGCCGACGAATTGCGCTTAACTGCCACATTCAATGATGCGCTCTGCCAACCAAATCTCTTAGAGTTAGAGCAATTAAAGCGACTATCAAAGGGCCGAAGTCAATTTGAACAGTGTTGGTGTGAGAATCGCGTTGCAATGGTCGAACTAGGAGCCCAGATCATGACAATCTCAGAGGAGCGATTGGCCAAATGGAGGTCTCAAAGAGACCCAACCTATGTGGCACCAACTTCCCTTCGAGTGCTAACTGCCATTCGGGGTATGGACTTAGCTGAAACTAGCCAAGAGAACTCACTGTTTGATAAGGTTCTCACTAAGGAGGAGTTACATGTTGCCAGTAGATTCGGACAAGGTTCCATGCTACTCCATGTTGCAAAATATCTATCGGTATTAAGTAAGCTACCACAAGTACTGGATGCGTGTGCCACGCTCCAATACAATCCAGAGTTCTATAATTGGTTTTTATCCTCATGAAGCGACATGGATTCATGGATATGTATATAACTAAACAATGACTTTTGTGACCCTGTATAGACACTATCAACACACACAAGCAATAATAGTCAAGCGCATGCAGAAGAGTTGGGATCAACAGGCTAAGCTCTTCAGGTCCTCCTCTCACCACACATTTAGAAGTTGTGTGTCCATTTCCACCTCCAGTTGGACGGCATGCAACCCTCATCGCCACCATAGGAAGCTCTGGCCAATATCTCTGAAGGTGGGGACATGGTACCATCCCTTTCTATACACCCTTCCCCTTATGGTCTATCCCTCCGGGGATGAGCCATGGCCCGCTCCCTAACAACTGACCTACACAACTTAGCATAAGCCGGGATCTGCTAATGGATGGAGGCCAAATGAACATCATCATGGGGGCCATCCCTCTACAATGAGCACTGCACGTCTCACCCCTCCCCTTCTTGTCATATGCGCTTGATAACCCACACTATAATCCCTCCAATGCAAATGATTTTATTCCATATCAAGGCCTAACCCTTGGTTCACATCTTGCAGGTCCCCCTACAAGAAAAACATGGAGAGCCTAGGGCAGTTGGCTTGCAAAGACACCCTCCGCGGACGACGGGAATATGCAGCACACGCCCCTCCGCTGGTGCACTACGTGCCCACCCTCAAAAGGTATGCAAAGAAACGAGGTCCCAAGAGACATCGCCCCGGACAAAAGCCGAAGAATCCCCAGGCCAGGGGAGTCGAAGCTCAAATAAGCACACAAGACGTGGCAACACCAGTTGCACAAACCCCCAATGGATGCTCGGGCACTAGGTGCTCAAGGGCAGCTTGGGACAGGGAAGAATTCAATGAATTGTTCAAAGGCATTTTGGAAACGGTGGTGGCCAGAGATTACATCATTCATGTCTTGGCCAACATGTTCCCTGCCCGACCTCACAGGAGCCCCACACCAGCAAAGCCTCAATCGCCTGACCACTCGGACTCACCCCACCTTGTGCAAATCGAGTAGCTCCTATGATACGCAAGCAGCTTAACAAGCCACCCCGCCATAATTTTTTGTCTTTTGATGATTTAAGGGGCAGGCACCCCACTTGTAAGCACTTCCTTTGCCTATCGTTAATATATGCCATGCCTTCAACAAGCACTGAAATAGGCATTGCAATCAGCATCATAGCATTTTGAAAAGTTATATCTTGACATGATTGCATTTGTTCGTTGTACTTGACACATGCGACTTGCATATACTCTCATGAAGTGACAAGTGGATGTAGGATGACATAGGTCTTCGTGCGAACGTGTTCAACGCCCAAGTCACTGCAAGACCACCAACCGTGCAAAGAACCGCAACAAAGCCACGCTGCCAAACGCGAAAAATCACCCTTGCGAGTGCCCACATCGCAAGAACCAGAGCATAGTCATGGGCTAGGCCCTCTTCTTGTGTCAAGCTCTACAATGAGCTCACGACGGTTGTTAACTCAATCATACCAACAACGCAACCACGGCTTCTCTAACAACGGGGCTAGGGCACAATCATCACTGTCATGTCCTTTTCCTAAGCCCTTGAAGCTTGACATTTTCCATAGCCTCAACAGATTGCAATCGTTGTACTCAGGTAAGTCAAAAAAAAAGAAGAAGAAAACAAAACAAAACAAAAGAATGAAAAGATAAGAAGCACCCATGATCATAGCACTGCACCTAGGGGTCCTCAAATTAGGTGCGTCTAGTGACCTTGGTCAGCTAGCTCCGTCCCTATTCCCCTAGCCCCCTAGCATCCCCCACAATAGATCAGGGCACATCAAGGGCAGGATAGACCTAAGGAGCTTGTCTCACCTAAGGTTAGAGACCTGTCACCCTGACCCATTCACACAATTCCCTCTTGCACTCTGCCTTAATACCATTGCAATCAATTGGGGTAAGCACTGCACGAATGGCCATGAACAGTACACTATCCTCATCGCACAGGCCCAATGTCTACCAGCTACCGATAGTGCAGTATCCCTATGTTCTATTCTGTTACGTCGTGCAATCACAATGCACAGAATGTTGCATACACCTTCGCGTGTAATTCTTCCCACCATGGACGACTTTGCTTCATCCACACGTCGTTATAAGAAACCAGCCCGCGGTCTTCTATCTACGTAATATCTAAGTATGCACAAGCACTCACATAATATCTGCACCAAAGTATATACACAGTTTGGGTCCTCAACCTACAGGACAATACTCATAGCTTGCTTAGAGTTTGACCTGTCTCCCAAACTAATCGAACTATGTCTTGTGCATGATAAAGAAGACTAGCACTTCCCCTAGGGAGAAATCACCTATGAGAGGTTTTCAATTGTAGGTATAGAAGACTCCAATGAGGGTGTCGTTCGCTCTTCATCAACACTCCACTCTGAATTCCTATCCGTATCACCCTGTAAGCCTGTCGTTGTACTCCATCGGTGAAACCCCCCCAAAGCACAGCCCTACCACCTACCACTTAACCCACCAACGCACCCCCAACGACCTTCCTCCCCACCACTACCAACACTCAGCCATGGCAACCACAGACGTCCTTGCCACCCGCATCTTTGGTGCATGCTAAACGCCTACTACCTACGACGATAAATGCCATGGGACTGGCACTCGTCTAGGAGGGGGTAATGTTAACCCCAATACGAAAAAAGCAAAATGAAATAAAACAGATGCAAGGCAATGGAGGAAAAAAGCTCGCCCGACTGAAGAAAGAAGAGGAGAAAAGGCCAAAAGCGCAAGGGCAACCTTAAAAAGTCCAAGGCAAATGCAAAAGGGGAAAGGTGCATTTTAAAATACAAAGGTGCACCCTGAAATCTTATAAAAGAGTGCCAGGCGGTGGAAAATCCGGAAAGCTAAAACAGAAGACAAAGACAAAGGCCAAGGCAAAGAGAAACAGAAGACAAAGGTGCACAAGGAAAAGCGCAAGTCAAAAATTTTGTAAAAGAGCGCAAGCACATCATGGTTTAATTCAAGGAGCCTCAGGCTCTCACCCGGCTCTCACCTGTGCAATTTGTAAATGTAGACGGGCGGTGGAAAGGAAGCTAGGAAGATAGAAGGACAATGGGAAAAAGAGCCTAGGCTACGGTCGGCCATGTAAAAAAGGGGAAAAGGGGATGACCGCCCAAAAGGGATTTAGGGTTTTGTATATAAAGTTGAAAAGTGAATCAGAAGCTCATTCTTGTGTGTGGCAAAAAGTGGCTCTCCTCTTCTTCTTCTTCTTCTTCTTCTTCTTGCTTACTTGAGCTTGTGCTTGAGAGAGGGAGTGTGAGAGTGTGAGGGAGTGAGTGTCTGAGGGTGAGGGACCATGGGGTGGAGAAGCTCTCCATCTTCTCCTCTCTTCTTCTCTTCTCTTCTCTTCTCTTGCTCGTGGTGATGGAGCTTGGAGCGTGGGGCTTGAGGATGGAGCTTGCTTGAAGCTTGCACTTGGATCGTGGAGCCACCGGAGTGTGTGGAAGAGGAGGTAACTCGAACGGCATGGAGGTAAGCTCACTACACCCGTAGATATGGATGGCGCGTCGGCTCTGTGAGAGGTAGCCATTGGTGCTCAGCTTGGAATGCTTGAAACAATAAGCAGTCCGTGGGTCTTGGTGGTTGAGCAAAAGCTCCCATAAATGCAATCATATAAAGTGATACATGCTACTCTCCTTAGGTCACAACTTAAAATAATACATCAAAGCCTTTCTGTTGCATCACAAGCTTTTTTGCAATTGATTCAATACTTTATTACGTGCAACTTGTGCATAACTTTCTTATGGCCTCTTAATCCTTACATCCAATTTAATCTTACTGAGAAATCCAACTACACTTCTCTTCCTAGTAGTAGTGCAACATTTCCATGATGCTTAATACCTAGGGTCTTTAAGGCCTTACCCTCGCAAGTATACTTATGAGTGGTGGTTTTAGATTAATTTGTGCCATGAGTAAGTTAATCCTAACTACAAAAGTAACCATTTGTTTCCTTTGTATTTCTAAAACCAAGAAACCTCCTATACCATCAATGATTGACCCTACCCCATCATTACCATGCAAGTATATTTGGATTTGCATATCTTTATGAGTATGAACTAAGCTTCATATCCCATCTCAATAGAACTAGACCCATTTATGACTTGATAAAAGAATTAATGATCAAGAGTAGAAGGGAAATTACGAAGCACATGGGGGTCCTTTTCCTTCTAAGCATCATGGATTGGATGTTTCTTTGCTTGATGGAGTCGCTAAGTACTAGATATCTTGATCTTGTCCTCTTGAGCTTTCGATCTCAATAGTGCCTCTACAAGTTTCCAAGGTGTACATACACAGTTTGTTGGCCTTCCGATCTTTGTTAGGAGACCTCCTCACTTATCACACACACACACACACACTCTCTCTCTCTCTCTCTCTCTCTCTCTCTCTCTCTCTCTCTCTCTCTCTCATACTGATAAAAATAATTAGCTTGTACCCTTTTAGCAAAGGCATGTGAGGCCTTATGAGGTGACTACTAACCCCCCATTATTCTCTTTGTTGCATCATCGATCCAAGCTCTCTCTCTCTCTCTCTCTCTCTCTCTCTCTCTCTCTCTCTCTCTCTCTCTCTCTCTCTCTCTCTCTCTCTCTCTCTCTCTCTCTCTCTCTCTCTCTCTCTCTCTCTCTCTCTCTCTCTCTCTCTCTCTCTCTCTCTCTCTCTCTCTCTCTCTCTCTCTCTCTCTCTCTCTCGTATACTGATAAAAAGAATTAGCTTTGTACCCTTTTAGCAAAGGCATGTATAGCCTTATGAGGTGACTACTAACCCCCCATTATTCTCTTCGTTGCATAATCGATTCAAGCTCCATCTCTCTCTCTCTCTCTCTCTCTCTCTCTCTCTCTCTCTCTCTCTCTCTCTCTCTCTCTCTCTCTCTCTCTCTCTCTCTCTCTCTCTCTCTCTCTCTCTCTCTCTCTCTCTCTCTCTCTCTCTCTCTCTCTCTCTCTCTCTCTCTCTCTGTGATGCCTTCAAGGTAGATTGTAGACCAAGCATTTGCGTGGTGATTAGGGGGCAGGAAAGCTCCACTTGCTAGATGGAGAAGGTGATGTTTAGCATGGCAGCTCTGGTGATTGGTGTGGAATACAAGGGGTTGATGGTGCTGGCATGAATGACTAATTAGGTAAGTCTTTTTTAACCTTTTAAGAAATAGTCAAAGGTCTATAACCTTTAAAGTTTCTCCCTCATTAGCATAGGTTCACACACAAAAAGGGTGGGGGTTTGATATTATAGTTATCATCTATGCATGTGGCATTGCCCCCACCCCCCCATCAAGTGAGCCATGTCATGCTATGTAATGCTTCTTTCCTTTGTGCATGACCACATAAAAGAAAACTTAAGCAAAAGCAATAGCCATCTAGCAATTCAATTTGATGGTCAATATAAGATATGAATAATGTGGCAAGTAAATAGTTCAGAGTGAGTTGCTTGTTCACAAAGCTCACTAGAAAGTCCATGTTATATTTACTGTTTGTGGCACAAAATAGTTCCAATGGAAATTTTGGATGTATCAATATGAAGATGGAACATGATTTTCCAATCTAGGGCTTATAAAATGGGTGCAAAAACAAGAGCCTTCTTCAGGGCCTCATAGGCTTCATGGTATTCAAAACTCCACTCCCACATAGTCAAAAGCTTATAGAGTGACCTAGAAATAGCAACATAGTTTAGAAACAAAGTGGCAATAATAGCTAGTATGTTTGAGAAATCACTAAATGCCCTTCGAATTGGTGGGAGGTGGAATCTCCATAATAACCTTGATCTTAGCTACATTAGTTGCAAATGTCATTCTTAGACACAACATGTCTTAGAATAATACCATGCTTTACCTAGAATTGATATTTCAATAGATTTAGGGATAGTTGATATCGTCAACATCTTTCAAAGATAAGGCAAAGCTTGGATAAATGCTCTTCTTAACTAGAATGGATACATAGATCATTAACAAAGACTTTGAGCAATTTACACAACATGTCTGGAAAGATGGTGCATATCTTTGAAAAGTGGTGGGTGCATTAGTTAGCCTAAATGGAATGACAATATAAGTAAAGATGCCCTAATTAGTGGGAAAAACAATCTTATGCCTATCATCCAAGTGAACCTAAACCTAATTGTATGCGGAGAATCCATCCAAGAAGCTAAAAGATTCTTTCCTAGCCACTCTCTCAGTCATGTAATCTGTGTATGGTAGCAAATAATTGTTTCATTTGGTCATTGCATTGAGCTTCTTATAGTTGATGCATACTTTGATTTTGCCATTTTTCTTGAGTACCATGATAATTGGTGATACCATTCAATATGCTCAATCTTATAAATGACTCTTGCTTTCTACAATTTGTCTACTTCCTTCTTCACATGCTAAGCGTAGCAAGGATTCATGGGATAGGGCCTTTGCTTGATAGGTTTAGCATATGGATGTAAGGTATTAATCCTCAGAATGACACAAGATGCAAAACAACACAAGGTGCAAAGAAGACTTAAGAAGGAGCATAAAAAGACAGCCCGTTGGAAAAAGAAGACCAAGAAGTGCATATAGCCCTTTGTAAAAGAGAGCGAGGATCCCTCCTATGCAATTTGTAAATGAAAAAGTGCATGTAAAGAAGCCATTAGAATAGGAAAAAGAATGGGAAAGAAAGTGGAAAAAAGGACCAAGGTCGGATGGCCAATCATGGAAATGGGTTGGGTGCCCAAGGGGAAAAGGGCATGTATAAAAGTCAAAAAGTGAATAGATAAGCTCATTCTTGGTGTGTGTGCAAACTAGCTCTCTTCTTGTTCTTGTTCTTGCTCTTGCTCTCTTATTGTGCATGAGAGAGGGAGAGAGGGAGAGTGAGAGAGGAAGAGTGTGAGTGTGTGAGAGTGAGGGACTATGGAGAAGCTCTTCTTCTCCTCTCTTTTTCTTCTCCTTCTTTTCTTCTCTTTTCTTATGCACGTGGCTATGGGAGTTGGAGCTTGGAATGAAGATGGAGCTTTCTTAAGCTAGTGCCTTGGATTGTGGTGCCATTGAAGGATTCAACGAAGAGGACTATAACGATTGGATTCAGTAGTAAGCTCACTACATCCTTGTGCGAGAGCATGCATGGCTATGTGAATGGGAGCCATTGTCACTCGCTTGAAATGCTTGACTTTATAAGCAGTCCGTAGGGTCTCGATGGTTACTGGTGATAGCGATGACATTTTGGTTTTATTTTCAAGACCAACAAATTCAAGCTTGAGTGCTTGCGCACTTCAAATTGAGTGACGAAGTAGGAGTTCATCTCTGAAACAATTCTTAGTTTAGTAGGAAGCAAGGGAGTTAGAAGGTGTTTGATCTCTTTTGCCAGATAGTTTAGGTGTTGGAAGATTTAGGAATGTTAGTTAGATCAATGATAAATATTTAGTGACCCTAGCTAGGGATCCTAGACCTATGACTGTGACCATAGAATTAACCAATGCCGAAATTTGCCCCAACGTGCCCAAGAATTGACCAAATCAACCAATCACTTGCAGGTTGCTACCTAATAGAGACACTATTTGACTGCTTCTAGGTGTGCAAATGATTTCATTGAAGATTGCACATTGCATTGTAGGCACTTAGAGTGCATGAGAAAAGTGGAAAGCCTGATTGTGCACAGCTCACCTTGCATTGAAAGTTGAAAGCCTAATTGTGCACACCTCACCCTACATTGCACCACTCAAGTGTGTGAGGAAGGTAAATTGGTGAGGTAAATTCATTAACAAGGAACACAATAAAGGGGAATTAAGTTGAGAAACAAACCCACCAATAGGACTTGCAACACCCTGGGGACGGCAAAAACAAACCAAGAAGCCCAACACTGAGAGGTGAATAGCCTTAAACCCATGATAATCGAGCAAAGAAAGGAATAGACCACAATTACAAATCAGTCCTTAGCCAACCTAATCACCCTTGTTGGCACCTTGGTGGATCAAAAGACTGCCAATATGGCATGTGCTAGCACGGATATAGGTTTAGCAAAGGATATATTCTCTTTGCCTTGTTCTTGGGAGGAATTTGAATTCATATTTACAAAATCTTCCATGATTTTAGAGGTGTTGATTGCCACTAAATTTTCCTGAGAAAAAGCCTTAAACTAGCGGTTAATCACATCCTTCAAGAAAGGCAGAGTTCTAATATTTCATGATGAGCTTGATGAGTTGAAAAAGCTACCTAAATCCGAATCCACTTTCCTACGGAAATTGTACTCTCTTTGCATCCAATGGGAACAAGAGGGTTGTCAAACCATGACCATTGTAAAACAAAGATGAGTCATCAAGACTTATGAATATGACCCCACTTACGTGGCCCCAACTTGTTTAGAGTGCTAATCATGACATGAAACAACTCATTAGAAGACAATTTCATGTTGAATCTATACTTAGATAGGATCTTGACTGAAGAAGAACTTCATGTTGCTAGGAGAATGAATTTAGTGTGATGTCTTGATCAATGTCTTAACCTATATCATACATGTGGGCATTCGCCCACAAGACATGGACCTCTAGGCTGCATTGGAGTATAACCCAAACTTTTATGATTGGCTCTTGAAACACTAGAGCCCATCAAGAGCATCCCAAATGCCCTTATCCCTCCATTCTCCAATCCTAGAAAGGATTCTCATTGTTCTAAGAGGGGAAGAAGTAAGGTGAAAATTATTCATGAAGTTCTTGTGTGGAATGTATGGATTGTTTGATATGGAAAAATCTTTCACTCCTTGGTTTATATGTTTCACTATTTGGTAATGTTTCCTTCTAACTACTTTGCTTTTAATCAAAAATTGTCTCTCAAAGAGAACTCATTTTGTGAGTTGTTGTGTTATGTTAGGGATCCAAATGGCAAGACTACTACTTTTCAAAGAGGAACGAAACAAATATCACCTAACCATGGAGATGTAGGTGTTCAACCAGTTACGATACTAAAGTATACACAACTTGGAAGAGCTTGTGGCACAACTGAGTGTAATAAAGCATAAATGTCTTAGCCTAGGGTTTAGTATAAAAGGTGGAGATGTAATATGTAAGGGATCTTTTTGCCATTTTGAAGAATACATGATTTGAGGTTTCCATCCTCCCACCATCTAAGAGGGTGCATACTCTTAGCCACCATGATCATGGGGTGCATACCATGTCCCACCTTGGCATGAGGCGAGTATTCATGTTGCACCATTCATATTTGATTCTCAGCCTTCCATGGCAATATAATTTCATGCCTATCCACCTTGGCTATGGTTTCTTGGTACACGTGGTGTATTTCTTGTATTTTTAGTTATTTTGCTTGCTATGAGAATTAGTTATTTTACATTGGTATCAAAGCATGGATTTTGATCCATGGGAACAATCATTTTCTTGGGGAAATTAAGTCATAGGGACAAGTGACAGGTAACTGGAGTACAATATTTAATTAAAGTGGTTGGTTGGCATAGTTTAAAACCGTGACTACTTAAGTTATTTGCAGTAAGTCATGACTAAATTTGATGGTCTTGAAGAATGTCTGAGGAAATAATGGCAGATTCATGGTCATTTTGGTGGTTCATGCTCAATTTTGGACTATTTTGAAGGATCATGAACTTAACTGAAGCCTAAACAGGGTTTAGAAGGATTAAACCATGGTTACTTTTTGGACCAAGTTTCTCTTTCCTCTTTTCAAGCTTCTTGTTGAAAACTGCCATGGAGATCTCTTCTTATTTCTCTTTGCCATGGTCATATCTCTTCATGAGACCTTAAAAGAATGATTCCTGATGTCTCAAGCAACCTGCGGACTACTTATTTGGTCAAGCATCATCATGATATTGATAATGTGGAGCATGAGAAGTGGCCGGATAGTTTGTGCCATTTTTCTAGCTCATCTCCTCTTGAAGAATCAAAAATCTTCTTCACCATTCAAGCTTCTCCCTGTTTTGACTAATCAATGGCAGCCCTAACATGAAGTACCTACACTCTATTTCTTGATCTTTCACTCTCCTTCAGCCCTAAAGCTTCCTTCACAACCCTAGGTATGGCAAAAAATGGACAGCATGAAGATTCCTTCAATTTCCTGAAGATTTGGCTTCTTATTGATGCCTTTTAGCTTCCAAAGGTCAAAGGGAAGCATCTACAACACACATTGGGTCTATATTGAGGATTTCAAGAAGATTGGAGCATTCTCTTCTCTTGATTTAGGGAAAATAGGGCAACCACTTGATTCTTTTAAAAAAATTGTATTTGAAGATTGGAATCATGGGGCTTTTGGCTCTTGATGCCTCCTAAGGCTTCTAGGCATTGGAATTTGCTAAAATTTGAAGGTCTTGCTTCAACATTGCAACAATGGAGCTTGATGTTGATGTTGCAAGTATATGGACAGCTTATGCAAGCTCAAGTACTTCAATGGGAGAGCTCCTTTTCAAGATTTGAAGCCTTCTATTCTCTTAGAAGGTTCATCATTGATCTCCCTTCAAATTTCAGTCACATTTGGAGCTCATAAGGATCATCTCCATCAAGCTTATGGTCATAGGAGCTTTCTTGAAGAAGAATTGGAATTTATGAGCTAAATATTCATCTTAGGAATTACAAATTTCTTGGCCACTTCAAGTTGGATATCAAGCTTTTCAAGTCTCATACGGTTGTTGGACCTTTCATGATCATCTACCTTCAACAATGAAAGAGGTACTACTACATTTTTCTCTTAATTCCCTTTAATTCCAATTGCTTAAGCCATCCATTTATTGAAAAAGGGAGGATTAAGAGTAATCCTATTTTGAAATTGACAACTAAGTGCATATAGACCCAACTTAGGGTTGAATGTGGCTATGATAAATTTTCTACAACTTGCCCACGTAAAATTAGTAGCCAATTGATGCTAATCTTTCTCATTTGCTGGAATTGTATACCTCACCTTGACTTTGGTTGCTTGAATGTGATTGATTGCAATATGGCTGACAGCAAAAATCAAATGGTAAGTGGAATTCATTGTATGCAATGAGTCACTGCAAGAAAGGGCAATGCCTATCCCTATCCCTTTTCATTTTGATCAATTTTCTACTTCCACTTGCATATCATTAAAGGGATGAAGGAATTCTTTTCAGCCTATTGCATATCATTATTGTTTCTTAGCCTTAGCATGTACCTTGCCATGTCTATACCGATGAGTAAAAGTGTATGTCAGGCGAGTTGTAGGACAAAAATGAGGTGACCCTCCCCTACTACTAACGAGGACCCTGAAGGGGAGCACAAACTAGCTTGAGAGGGAAATTTGCACACCCCTCAAGTCACGGATCCCACACATTTTTTTCAATTTAGGTGCATGTACATCTCTTGAGCTAAGATGTGACAATGGTATTTCACTAAGATCAGCAATTCACAGATGTTACAGACATTCAGCAACAACAAGAGAACATGGTCATTTGGCCCTCTTGATTACTATAGGTGACATGGTACTTACTGATCATTTCCAGCAAAGTTACCAATCAATTACAGGTGTTTCTTAGAGATCTACATGTGCCCTACAATCCATCACAAGTATGCTAGGTGTTTTGGGTGTCTACAAGTACTCCAAGAGACAATTCAGGGTGAAACTTTGCATTCACAAGGTATTTACAGGGTGTAGGAATTCACAGGACAGGTACACAATTTCAACTACAGAAATTTCTGTCATGATCTAATCCGAGAGCTTGATCTCTTGATTCAAAGAGGGAATGTCAAGCTTCAATTTAAACTACAAATTTCAATAATCAAACATCTGGATCAAAAGTTATAACAGTTTTTTTGACAGCTGGTATAGTGGGATTGCACCTAGACAGGCTGACAGGGGTGCATTGTTTGAGGTCATTACACCCATTGCCTCTCTTGCAAGCTAAGATCTTAACAAACTTAGAATATCCTCACTATATGATCTTCCTTTGGGTCAAGAAATCATTGGGATTGGTGCCATATTAAGCAAGATGTCAATTTTCTCTAGAACAGTCATCTTTGACACCAACTATCCCTAATGGCCAAAAACAAAAGGAAAGACCAAGTGATGGAAACCATTCAAGAGGATATCAAAGAATATGTCAATGATCAAAATAACACCAATGAATCCCATAATCAAGACCAACAAGATGAAGGTGTTAGTGTTGGTAATGCTCATAGTGTACGACTTGGCAATGATGAGAATCAACTGTTTTGTGAACCTTTTGAAGACTCCATACTTTCAAAAGAGCTACATATGCTTAATATTGGAATGCATGACACTCATGAAAAACTCTCTAATTCATTAGGAAAGATGGAGAAAACATCCAATGAGGTAAATGAGAGCCTTCAGTAGTTGGTCAAATTTATGCATAATGGATTTGAAAATGCAATAGCAAAGTCTATGAAAAGTAGATTTGAAGATGTATTAGCAACCATCAAATACTTCAAAACTCAAACCACACCTTCTATGCCAAATGAACCCACTTCTCATATTGGAAATACTTCAGCCCCCTAGCCCACTAATATGAAAGGAAAAGGAATTGATCAGCCGACAATGCAAACCTTTGAGAAAGGAGAGTCATCAACATTGAAGAGTGCCTATTATTAGCCACCACTGATACCATCAAAGCATCATACCCATCCGCAATTCAATTCAAGACATGAGGCCAGTTATGAAGAGGAGGAGAACTTAAGAGAAGATGAGAATGAAGAGTTTCATGGATGTGACCTGTTCTACAAATCCTTTCCTTTCCAATCTACCATCAAGCAAAAATAATCGAAGTTGCATGATAAGAATGGAATATTTGAGGAAAGAAGGTCATTCCATGATATCACTAACAAAGAGAACTCATTTTATGGTCAGCCCCACTAGTGGAAAATCTTATTCTTTTGGATCCGGTCAACCAAATCAAGGTGGTAATGCTTCTAGACTAAATTCTTTTGAAAGAGGTTCAATGTATAGAGAGTCTTGGAGACAATCATCTTTTAGGCAGCAACCAACCTATAATGAGTGGGAGTACAAAGAGAAAATCACCATTTCCAACATCAAGGGTGATAATGCATCTCCAATGGAGTGGGAAGAATAGGTAAATAAATTAGAGATGTACTTCACACTTTTTTCTGCCAAGATGAAGCTAAGATCTATTTTGCGGCGCTCCATCTTGAGGGCAACGCACATACATGGTGGAGATATTTCCATGGAAGGTTGATAATCAAAGATGAATGCTGCAACATGAATACTCGCCTCATGCCAAGGTGGGACACGGTATGCACCCCATGATCATGGTGGCTAAGAGTATGCACCCTCTTAGATGGTGGGAGGAAGGAAACCTCAAATCATGTATTATTCAAAATGGCAAAAAGATCCCTCACATGTTATATCTCCACCTTTTATACTAAAGCCTAGGCTAAGACATTTATGCTTTGCCTAAAAGAGCTTTATTCTCAATGCTAGAATTGGAACAATTTACAAGGATAGCTTGTAAATAACGGATCCATCCTAAAATGGAACTCCAAGTTGAAGATCTCATATGTCAATGAAGTACAAGTATGAAATTTGAGTATACTGCTAGAATTATCCAAAATGGGCTATTGCACAAGAATGGCCATAACTTGAAGAAAAAATATCCAATCACCACGTATGAGCTATAGAAATGTAGAGGACAAGGCCTAGTATCTAGGCATGCCATAAAAATCCAATTTTGATTACAGTAGAGCAATTATTTTTATGATAGAATTTTTATACAGCAATTTGTCATGTTGAGATTTTACTCTGTTTCTTACAAAAGCCATGGAAAAGAACCAAGGTATGATGATGGTTTCCAAGTAGACTCCTCCATGGGCAACAAACCTCACCATTTAATAAGGTATTCCAGCAGTGAATGGTTCCTTAAAACCTTTTCTCTTTTGCCAATAATATTTTCAAGCTCGTAAATGATGAGACCATTTTCATCTATGGGAGGAAGCTCCTCCAAAACCTTGATGGCTAGACCCACATATTTCTTAAGTTGGGAAACATGGAAGGTCGAATAAATCCTTGTTGAAGAAGGCAAATCAAGCTTGTATGCAAGCTCACCAACTCATTTGAGGATTTGATAAGGCCCATAGTAATGATGAGCCAACTTATTATGACCGCCTTTGAGAGAAGCATACCTATATTTAGGCACTTTAAGAAATACCCAATCTCCTTCTTCAAACTCCAAAAGCCTGCTCTTTTCATCAGCATAAGCCTTCATAACATCTTGTGCCTTTCTAATTTGTTCTTTGCATTGATGTAAAATAGCTTCCACTTTCTCAAATTCAGCCTTGGCTTGTGGATTCACGTCTTCATGAAAGAGAGCTAAAGGTATTTGCACTTTATATCCATAAAGCACTTCAAATGGCGACATGCCAATGCTCATATGATGAGTGTTATTATAGTAAATTTCGGTAAGATATAGCCATTGATCCCACAAAGCTTGAGTTTCATGGCAAAAATGTTGAAGGTAGACTTCCAATCATTTAATGACACGCTCCATTTGGCCATCCGTTTGGAGAAGATATGCCGTACTAGGAATCAAAATTGTTCCCATAGAAGTGAACAACCTCCTCCAAAAACTTCCCATGAACTTAGTATCACAATCGGATATGATCTTCAATGGCATACCATGGAGCTTAAAAATACATTCCATAAATTGTACAGCCACTTGCTTTGCTGTAAATTGAGCCTTGGTGGGGATGAAATGAGTTGATTTAATTAATCGGTCTACCACCACATAAATGCTATTCACCCATGCTTAGTTGTAGGTAATCCCACAACAAAATCCATAGTAATATCAGTCCACTTGCCTTGATGAATAGGGAGTGGCTAAAGTAAGCCACCGGGTAGAAGAGAGGAGTCCTTATTTTGTTGATACGAAAGACATTGCATAACATAATCCTTGGCATCCCTCTAAATGCCCTTCCAATAGAAGCTCTTATGGATATTGTCAAATGTTTTGAACAATCCATGGTGTCCCGCTAAAGGTGAAGAGTGCATCTCATGCAAGATACGGTCTTTGAAAGAAGATTGTGGTGTCAAGTAGACTCTACCATGATACCATAAAAGACCATTGTGCCACTTGAAATTGGGATACTCTTTTCCTTTGCCTTGCTAAAATTCATTCATCATCTTTGATTCTTTCTCATTAAGTAACATTCTTGATAAAGCATCCGCCATGATAATGAATTCCTTAGAGAAATCCGAGCATACAAGGATAGGTGCTGAAACTAAGAGAGATTTCAGCTCATCAAAACTCTTGTCAGCTATGGAGCCCTAAAAGAAAGCCTTGTTCTTCAGCCTATCAGTCAAAGGAGCCACCACATGAGCATGACTTTTGATAAACCTCCTATAAAAGGAAGACAATCCAAGGAAACCCCTCAAAGAAGTAGAATTCATAGGAGTAGGCCACTCTTTGACACATTTCACTTTGTTGGGATCCACTCGAATGCCTTGCTCTCCTACAATGTGACCCAAGTATTCCACTTCATCTTCCATGAAAGAACACTTTGATATTTTGGCAAAGAGTGTGTGTCTTCTTAATATGTCAAAGACCTCTCATACATGCATCAAATGCTCCTCCTTGGATTTTTTATATATGAGGATATTGTCAAAGAATACCAAGACTGTTTTGAACAAGAAGGGCTGTAATATTTTATTCATGAGAGCTTGAAAAGTAGCGGGCGCATTTGAAAGCCCAAATGGCATGACCAAGAAGTGGTATAACCCTCTTCCAGTCCTAAAGGTTGTTTTATACTCATCTTCTTCCTTCATTCTCATTTAGTGATAACCCGAACGAAGATCAATCTTGGTAAAGACCTTTGCATCTTTGAGCTCATCCAAAAGGTCATCAATGTATGGAATCAAGTATCTATTCTTCACCGTGGACTTGTTTAACCCCCTATAATCAATGCACATTGCGAAAAGATCCATCCTTCTTCTTAACCAAGAGCACAAGAGAGGCAAACAAAGATTGACTTGGCTAAATTAAACCTATTTATAGTAACTCTTTGGCTTGTTGCTCCACCTCTTCCCTTTCAAACTTTAACAAGCGATAGGGAGGTTTGTTGATGGGTTTTGTATTAGGCAGTAAGTCAATAGGGTGATTAACCTCTCTCTTTGGAGGCAAAGATGATGGTGGCTAAAATAAATCTTTTGTATTCCTCCAATAGTTCTTCTAACCTTGGATCCTTTTTCTTTGAAGAAGAAGATGATTGGTTTGGTGGCTTCTCTTCATCTACTTTCGCAAGAAAAAGAGTGAAGATACATGATCTTGCATTGATTTCTTTTTGTAACTTCTTTATGGCTATGAGTTCCAACTATTTTTTACCAATGCCCTTCAATTCTATATGTTGTCCATTCCATTTGAACTCCATTTGTACGTTTTCCAAGTCTAATGAAAAATTTCCAATGGACATTAACCAATCACAGCCAATGACAACATCTATAGGTCCCATTTCTAAAGTAATCAAGTCCACTTGTATGGTACATGAAGGAGATAAGGTGATAGGAGTGTGTAGACACACTTCATTGCTTGACTCATAGGCTCCATTAGCAACTTGGATCTTCAATGGCACTTGCATTTGTTGAGGTAGCAATTTCAGCCCATGCAAATATTTGGTATTTATAAAGCTATGGGTATTGCCCGTGTCTATCAAAAGATTACCCACTTTCCCATTGATCAGTCCCTCAAGTCTAAGGGTATTTTCTCTCTTACAACCGGTCCATGCATCATGAGAAATTGCAGATAGAGAACCACCCGAATCAAAGGGAAAAATGTCCACAATATCATAGAAGTCATCATTAGTTCCATCTCCTCATCATGCATGTCTTCAACCATAGGGTTTGCATCCACATGAAACACATTTCCCTCTTCACCTTCATCTTCATCCGGCTCATCAATGATGACAAAATTGAGCTTGCTATTCTTGGATTTACATTTCAGTCTATGGTCTTGTGTCCACTTTTCTCCACACTTGAAGAATAAACATTTGGCTCGCATGTCCCAAATTTGATCATTGGAAAGGACTTTGCTGTAAGTGTTGTTTTGAGATCCCTTTTGTGCATTTTCAACCCTTGTAAAGTTTTGTTTAGCTTCAACCACCCCATTGGTCTAAAACCACCACCAACACTTGGTTTTGACCCATAAACCATTGGATAAGCAGGCACCTTGTTGTAATTATTGTTGTAGGTATTAATTCCCTAGCTATCTTGTCTATACACATCCCTTGGCTTGCTGAAATGAGCTCCAAACTTAGAAGACTAATTTGGTGAGGAATACCCTGCACTTTTAGGCTAAGTACCCATTGAATCTCTTCCATATTTCTGCCCATACCTTTTAGCATATTGAATAGCATCATGAATTATCTTGGGTTGCATTGCACCTACTTCCTAAGAAAGGGTTGGATCAAGACCAAAGATGTATTTGTTAAAATTTGCCGAATCATCAATTCCTTCAATGTACATAGAGAGATTGAGGAACATATTGGAGTAGTCACAAACGGACATGCCCCTTTGTTGAAAACCATACCATCTTCTTTGCAATCTTTCTTTTTCCATTGGAGAGACAAACACCTCTAACATTGCCTTCTTAAAATCCTCTCAAGAAGCAAAAGTATGACCAACTCTTTGCGTGTATCTCCACCATGTATGTGCATAGCCCTCAAGATGGAGTGCCACAAAATAGATCTTAGCTTCATCTTGGCGAGTAAAAAGTGTCAAGTGCATCTCTAATTTATTTACCTATTCTTTCCGCTCCTTTAGAGATGCATTATCACCCTTGATGTTGAAAATGGTGATCTTCACTTTGTACTCCCGCTCATTATAGGTTGGCTGAAATTTGTTAGAGTGTTGCCCAAAAGATGATTCTCCAAGACTCTCTCTACATTGAACCTCTTCCAAAAGAATTTGGTCTAGAAGCATTACCACCTTGATTTGGTTGACCCGATCTAAAAGAATGAGGCTGTCCACTAGTGGGCTGTGACCATAAAATGAGCTCTCTTTGTTAGTGATATCATGGAATGACCTTCTTTCCTCAAATCTTTCATTCTTATCATGCCTCTCCAATTCTTTTTGCTTGATGGTAGATTGGAAAGGAAAGGATTTGTAGAACGGGTCACATTCATGAAACTCTTCATTCTCATCTTCTCTTAAGTTCTCCTCCTCTTCATAACTGGCCTCATGTCTTGAATTGAATTGTGGATGGATGATGCTTTGATGGTATCGGTAGTTGATAATAGGCACTCTTCAATGTTGATGGCTCTCCTTTCTCAAAGGTTGACATTATTGGTCGACCAATTCCTTTTCCTTTCATATTAGTGGTCTAGGGGGCTGAATTATTTCCAATATGAGAAGTGGGTTCATTTGGCATAGAAGGTGTGGTTTGAGTTTTGAAGTCTTTGATGGCTGCTAATACATCTTCAAATCTACTTTTCATAGATTTTGCTATTGCATTTTCAAATCCATTATGCATACATTTGACCAACTGCTGAAGGCTCTCATTTACCTCATTGGATGTTTTCTCCATCTTTCCTAATGAATTAGAGAGTTTTTCATGAGTGTCATGCATTCCAATATTAAGCATACGTAGCTCTTTTGAAAGTATGGAGTCTTCAAAAGGTTCATGAAACAGTTGATTCTCATCATTGCCAAGTCGTATACTATGAGCATTACCAACAGTAACACCTTCATCTTGTTGGTCTTGATTACAGGATTCATTGGTGTTATTCTGATCATTGACATATTCTTTGATATCCTCTTGAATGGTTTCCATCACTTGGTCTTTCCTTTTGTTTTTGGCCATTAGGGATAGTTGGTGTCAAAGATGATCGTTCTAGAGAAAATTGACAATATCTTGCTTAATAATGTACCAATTCCAATGATTTCTTGACCCAAAGGGAGATCATATAGTGGGGATATTCTAAGTTTTTCAGCTTGCAAGAGGGGCAATAGGTGTAATGATCTCAAACAATGCACCCCTGTTAGCCTATCTAGGTGCAGTCCCATTATACCAGCTGCCAGAAAAAACTATTATAACTTTTGCTCTCGATGTTCGATTACTGAAATTTTTAATTTAAATTGAAGGTTGAAATTCCCTCTTTGAAACACGATATCAAGCTCTTAGATCAGATCATTTCATAAATTTTTGTAGTTGAAATTGTGTACCTATCATGTGAATTCATGCACCCTGTAGATACCCTATGAATGCCCTGTTTCACCTTGAATTGTCTCTTGGAGTACTTGTAGACACCCAAAACATCTAGTAGACTTGTGATGGATTGTAGCAAGGGGTATCACCACGGCTGAAGGCTGTGATTGCTGTGATTCTTGATTGGAAGTAGTAGCGGCTAGTTCAGGGGACTGGCTATTGTTGGTAGACTGCGGTGTCAAGTCCTTAGGCAGATCGGAAGTGGTCGTGTCTTTTGTTGCCCTTTGAGCATTCACTTGTGCAAATCGAGTTCAGATAGCCATGATGGATTGCACATGCATATCCCTAGGTTGAGAATTAGGGGTGTTGTCATGTCCCGCATCTTGGACATTTGGAAGCTCAGATGGAGATAGGTATTGGGATTGAGCAGTTGTACTTGACAACCGCTATTGTGCTTCTTGTGTCTGTCTAGGAAAAGAAGGTGTAGGAGATTTGGGACTCCTAGGTGGCACCTGTAGATATCTAAGAAACACTTGTAATTGATTGGTAACTGCTAAAAATGGCAAAAACTATCCAGCCCCTTCTCTTACTCCACGTAATCAATATCATGATGATGCTTGACCAAATAGGTAGTCCACAAGTTGCTTGAGACATCAGGAATCATTCTTTGAAGTCTCATGAAGAGATATGACCATGGCAAAGAGAAATAAGAAGAGATCTCTATGGCAATTTTCAATAAGAAGCTTGAAAATAGGAAAGAGAAGCTTGGTCCAAAAAGTAACCATGGTTTAATCCTTCTAAACCCTGTTTAGGCTTCAGTTAAGTTCACGATCCTTCAAAATAGTCCAAAATTGACAACGAATTACCAAAATGACCATGAATCTACCATTATTTCTTCAGACATTCTTCAAGACTATCAAATTTAGTCATGATCTATTGCAGAGAACTTAACTAGTCACGGTTTTAAACTGTGTTAACCACTGTAATTAAATCTTGTACCCCAATTACCTGTCACCTGTCCCTATGACTTAATTTCCCTAAGAAAACTACTCTTCCCATAGATCAAAATCCATACTATGATACCAATGTAAAATAGCTAATTCTCACAGTAAGCAAAATAATTAGAAATACAAGAAATACACCATATGTATCAAGAAACCATAGCCAAGGTGGATAGGCATGAAATTATATTGCCATGGAAGGCTGAGAATCAAAGATGAATGTTGCAACATGAATACTCACCTCATGCCAAGGTGGGACGTGGTATGCACCCCATGATCATAGTGGCTAAGAGTATACACCCTCTTAGATGGTGGGAGGAAGGAAACCTCAAATCATGTATTCTTCAAAATGGCAAAAAGATCCCTCACATGTCACATCACCACCTTTTATACTAAACCCTAGCCTGAGGCATTTATGCTTTTTTACACTCAATTGTGCCACAAGCTCTTCCAAGTTGTGTATGCTTCAGTATCATAACTGGTTGAACACTTGCATCTCCGTGTTAGGTGATATTTGTTTTGTTCCTATTTGAAAAGTAGTAGTCCTACCATTTGGATCCCTAACATAACAAAACAACTCACAAAACGAGTTCTCTTTGAGAGACAATTTTTGCTTAAAAGAAAAGTAGTTAGAAGGAAACATTATCAAATAGTGAAACGTATAAACCAAGGAATGAAAGATTTTTCCATATTAAACAATCCATACATTCCACACGAGAACTTCATGAAGAATTTTCACCTTACTTCTTCCCCTCTTAGAACAATGAGAATCCTTTCTAGGATTGGAGAATGGAGGGATAAGGACATTTGGGATGCTCTTGATTTGGGCTCTAGTATTTCAAGAGCCAATCATAAAAGTTTGGGTTATACTCCAATGCAGCCTAGAGGTCCATGTCTTGTGGTGAATGCCCACATGTATGATATAGGTTAAGACATCGATCAAGACATCACACTAAATCCATTCTCCTAGAAACATGAAATTCTTATTCAGTCAATATCCTATCTAAGTATAGATTCAACATGAAATTGTCCTCTACTGGGTTGTTTCGTGTCATGGCCAGCACTCTAAACAAAGTTGGGCCATGTAAGTGGGGCCATGTATAGATTCAACATGAAATTGTCTTCTAATGGGTTGTTTCGTGTCATGGCGAGCACTCTAAACAAAGTTGGGGCCATGTAAGTGGGGTCATATTCGAAAGTCTTGATGGTTCATCTTTGTTTTGCATTGGTCATGATTTGACGACCCTCTTCTTCCTATTGGATGCAAAGAGAGTACAGTTTCTGTAGGAAATTGGATTCGGATTTATGTAGCTTTTTCAGCTCATCAAGCTCATCATGAAATATTAGAACTCAGCCTTTCTTGAAGGAGTTGATTAACTGCTAGTTCAAGGATTTTTCTCAAGAAATTTTAGTGGCAATCAACTCCTCTACAATCATGGAAGATTTTGTAAATATGAATTCAAATTCCTCCCAAGAACAAGGCAAAGAGCATATATCCTTTGCTAGACCTATATTCGTGCTAGCACCTACCATATTGGCAGTCTCTTGAACCACCAAGGTGTCAATAGGGTGATTAGGTTGGCCAAGGACACATCTCTAATTGTGGTCCATTCCTTTCTTTGCTCGATTATCAAGGGTTTAAGGCTATTCACCTCTCAATGTTGGGCTTCTTGGTTTGTTTTTGCAGTCCCAAAGGTGTTGTAAGTCCTATTGGTGGGTTCGTTTCTCAACTTGATTCCCCTTTATTGTGTTCCTTGTTAATGAATTTACCCCACCAATTTACCTTGCTCACACACTCGAGTGGTGAAATGTAGGGTGAGGCATGCACAATCAAGCTTTCAACTTTCAATGCAAGGTGAGCTGTGCACAATCAGGCTTTCCACTTTTTTGATGCACCCAAGTGCCTACAATGCAATGTGCAATCTTCAATAAAATCATTCGCACACCTACCAAGCACTCAAATAGTGTCTCCATTGGGTAGCAACTTGCAAGTGATTGGTTGATTTGGTCAATTCTTGGGCATGTCGGGGAAAATTTCAGCACTGGTCAATTCTATGGTCACACTCGCATATCTAGGATCCCAAGCTAGGGTCACTCAATATTTATCTCCTAGCCTTTAGTATGTTTGGGGGGTCTAGATGGTCCCTAAGAATGTGTTCTAGTATTGGTAATCTTCCAATTTAGACATTTGAGTTGTAGGTCTTTGACCATCTCCTAGATTCGACTGTCTAAGTGGTGAATTTGGCTTGTGCAATAGGGGTACCCGCTCGAGTCCAAGAGGACAACTCGATCATCCGAGGGTGGCTTGTCTAAGTGGACTTATTGTTGTCTGAGTGACTTGACTCAGGCATCCAAGTGGGACTGTTCGAGTCCGAGTAAGTGTGTGTGAGTGGACTTAAGTGACTCAATCGTCCGAGGGCAGCCATTCGAGTCTTGGGGACATCATCTGAGCAGTAGAAAAAACACTTCGAATGACAAAAAATCAATGACAATGAATCATTTAATCACACATGCACTTGAATACACAATTCATAAGTTATAATCACCCACTTTTGTCCACTACACCTCTGAACATGAGGGTTAACTTAAAAAGAAATATGCTAAGCTAATCCTTCCTAAGTAGGTCGCTTAAACCTCCACCCAACTCTGCCCCTATAGGAGAACGAGATGCAGCTTAGCATTACCCCTTGTAATTTCATTATATTATAATATGTAAAAGAAAAAATATAAATAAATACATAAATAAAGCAGAAGAAGAAAAAAGAAGAAAGAGAGAATGAAGGAAAGGGAAATAGGGTGAAAAGAAAAAGAAAAAACATAAAATTTATCATTTGTGATGTATAAGTGCCATGAACATTGCATCTAGGGATTATTAAATCCGTAGGCCTTCCCCACTTCACGCACTTAGGGCACATCAAGGGTAGGATAGTTTAATAGACTTGTCTCCCTAAGTTATACATAGCACCCCCTTCCCTTTCATGAACTAGGTTCTCAAGTGTGGGACAACACCATAGGCTTGACCCATCTCCGAGTTCTACCACCACTTGCACAATATACTACATGGTAAGGCATACACACCCCCTAGGTAGTGCACCTACTCTTTCCTTACATATACATTTTATAGCTCTATGGAGCCCCAAAAGGAACACTAAGGAAATAGGGTTTCTACTATAATAAAATATATATTGTATCATCGACAACCATCTTTTTCATCTTTATATGTCCACAACAAAGAAAACAACATCAGGAACAAGAAATCTTCACTCAGCTTCATAAAAACAATTCTCCCACGGCTTTAACTTTAACAAAATCCATCATATTCTTCATTGAATTCTTTGATAGACATTGAAAACAAAAAATTAATACTCCACTTTGAATAGAAAGATATCACATAGGATTCATCTTCAAAGTTTCCATAGCTTTCTCTCACAATCTCTTATAGATAGATACATTGTTTGGCATAGAATTGGCTCTCTCTCTCTCTCTCTCTCTCTCTCTCTCTCTCTCTCTCTCTCTCTCTCTCTAAATATATAAATCAATCAATCAATAGTACATCATCTCCTCACTACAATACTCATTAACCACTCACAACAATCCTTCTTTGGTCATGGATGCCCCTTCCCAAGAGGTGTGTCTGATATGAAAGGTCACCAAAGCCACTACAATGACTCCTCATAGCTCATCACTGTCACTTCACTCCAGTCTTCTCTTGAGTCTTCAGCAATAACTTTTTCCACTTCCTTGAGCTCTTTTTAACTTACGTTCACCTATTTTCAAGGCTATAAAACTTTCCCAAAGTCTCACATACATTCCACAGAACACTTACAGAGGCATATAGAACAGAACAAAATGGGAACAAAGGCTCTACAGAAGCTCAACAAAAAGCATCAGAACCTCATAACTCATACTAAAACCATTCTAAACTATCAAAAACCATTCAATGAGCTTTCAAACAACTTAAAACTTCATCAATCATTACTCCATGCATCATACAAAAGAAAAACAGAACAAAACATAAGCTATCAGAACCAATTAGAACCTCAAGAGAATCTATCAGAACATCACATAGCCTCATATCTCTACTAAAAAACATCATGAGCTTCTAAAACATAATCAACATCATCCAAAACCTCTCAAACACTTCCAAATCAACTAAACATCATTCAAAATCCATCAAAAATTAACCATTCATGCCTTAAAAACAACAAAAATCAACCAAAAAATCAAGTCATTTCAGCATTCAACATATCCCCACACTTAATAAGGGAATGTCCTTGCGCGACCTAAGAAAAAGGGAATACAAGTTCATCAAAGATCTCAACTCGATTTCTTTAGCATCCATCTAACCACAACCCTAACTTATGACCTTCATCTAGTAAAGAATACAACGAAAGGAAAGCCCTTTATCCATTAACATATCTTATAAACAACAACAAATCATGACAAATTCGTAAAGGATATAAGAGGTTATGTATCTTTGCTTCTTAAGCTATCCATCCACCATCACCATCACTACAAATCTTCAAAAATATAGCCCTTGAACAAATCCAATATTCAACCACCATGAACCCATCACATACAAATTAACACAACACAAACACAAAAGACCCATCTGAATGGCACCTCTAAAAGAGAGATATATCATTGTGAATCATGAAAGATACATCTAGACGTATCATTGAAGATGATCCCTCTTGAAGACTTGATGATTACATAGACGATCCATGGATAAGGATTCATCTACAAAAGTTTTTGGAGGATTCTCGAAAATTTGAAGGTAACACATCCTCTCTAGCAAGACAAGGTATCTGCTAAGCAGACAAAGGGCATAAAAATACAGTACATCGGTTTTTTGAAAATCAATGTTCACATTTACATTCATGCATAACTTTGGAATGGTCTTTCAATCATTATGTGAATGCCTATGCATATATGCTAGGTACCAAGCAAAGTGAGCCATCAATCTCACTGAAGGATCTGTAGATTGTGAATATTGTTGAGTAAAATGGAGATAATTCTGATATGCTTGACTAGTAGTCATCCACTCCCCTCGAATTAATGGCCAATTAATTTGTGGTCCAGTAAGAGAATCAACTGATCTCCATCCTCTTCTTCTAGGAATATTCTAATCAAACCCTGCATATCCACTAACCAACTGAGAGGGCTAGGAAATAAAAGTAATAGGAGATGGAAAAGGAACTGGTACAAGAGGATGAAGAGATGGGTAGGCAAAATCATAAAATGAGGAATGGGTTAAAGAGGGTTTTGCTGAAAATTTAGAAAAATCTATTAAAAAACCTGTTAATTGATAGGCAGAAAAGTAGAAGGAATATGGATGGATGGTGAAGGACAAGACAAAGAAGGGGAAAAGACATAATCTTCAATGAAAGAACAATAAGTAAGGATTGGAATTTGAGGGGCACCCTGAGGTTGAAAAAGGAGAGGTAAAATAACTGTGGAATTAGATTTATAAAGGAAAAAAAAAGCATCATACCTATGGGCCATATGTTGATAATAAGATAAGCTAGGAACTGATGGACCTAAGGTGGAGATCGTCGATGATTAGCATCAAAGAAAGAGGAATCAAATGGATGTTGTTTGGAAAGATAGGCTAAAAGATCCACCCTTAGTTGGTTAATGTTTTGCACATGAATGGAGGCTTTATTATGTCTTTGATTTAGGAGGATCACAAAATCAATTATTGTATGCCCTGAAGTCATAGAGTCTTCAAAAACCATTCGAATGACTTCAATCAACAAGTTAGAAGACCAGGCTCCACTCCATCCATCCTCTGGAAGAGATAGATCCATTGTTGAGAGCTTAATATAGAAAACCAACTTCTAAAGCTGATAGTGCACAAAAAATGAGTGGTCTAGAGGAACATACTCCTGGAACTACTCAAATGAAGACCACCATCTTGAGACTAAAGCGTGACTGAAGCCTTTCCACTTTAGCTTGGAACAAAGGGCATAATGTGGCTTGTCTTTGAAGAACTTCCAACTCCGCAAGGGACAAAGAAGGAACTGGATGTACATTAGGACTCTATGAAAAAGAAAGTGACTGAACCAACTGATCGTTAAGTTGTTGAATTTGAATGTTGCTCTGTTCTAGGGTGGTATTTGCTAATTTAAGCTCCTCTATCTGGGCAGCTATCAATGCTTGAAGCTCTTGAGATGCCTTCAACAATATATCCCTCTCCTCGGTCACATTAACCACTTGGGATTGAGTGTCAGCCAACTAAGTGTACAAACTAGAAATTTCTACTTTTTGAGTATCAATGATCTTAGTCTATTACTTCATCTGAGTACAAAGATTAGAAAATCGTTCTTGAGCAGAAGCTAGCTCATCATTTGCTTTAGCTTCTATTTTGTTCTTCTTTTTTTTTGTATGAAGCATGAAGTAATGATTAATGAATTTTGAGGTTTTTTGAAAGCTCATTGAATGGTTTTTGATAGTTTAAAATGGTTTTAGTATGAGTTATGAGGTTCTGATACTTTTTGTCGAGCTTCTATAGAGCCTCTGTTCTTTTTCTGTTCTATTATGTATGCCTTTGTAAGTGTTGTGTGGAATGCATGTGAGACTTTGGAAAGTTTTCTAGCCTTTGAAAGAGGTGAATGTAAGTTCAAAAAAGCTCAAGGAAGTGGAAGAATTAGCTGCTAAAGACTCAAGAGAAGATTGGAATAAAGTGACAGTGATGAGCTATGAAGAGTCACTATAGTGGCTCTGGTGACCTTTCATATTAGCACGCCTCTTGGAAGGGACATCCACAACCAAAGAAGGATTGTTGTGAGTGATTATTGAGTATTGTAGTGAGGAGATAATGTACTATTGATTGTGAGAGAGAGAGAGAGTCAAAGGTAGCCAATTTTATGCCAAACAATGTATCTATCTATGAGAGATTGTGAGAGAAAGTTGTGGAAACTTTGAAGATGAATCCTACGTGATATCTTTCCATTCAAAGTGGAGTATTCTTTTGTGTTTTCAATGTCTATCAAAGAATTCTATGAAGAATATGATGGATTTTGTTAAAGTTAAAGCTGTGGGAGAATTTTTTTTATGAAGCTGCGTGAAGATTTCTTGTTCCTTGTGTTGTTTTCTTTGTTTTGGACATATAAAAGATGAAAAAGATGGTTGTTGATGATACAATATAAATTTTATTGCAGTAGAAACCCTATTTCCTTGGTGTTGCTTTTGGGGCTCCATGGTTGCATTGTGCATTCCATCTTTCAGCCCTGGTGTGGTCCAAGTAGGAAGGGGGGCATGTGCAGAGGGGAAGGGTGTTTGTCTTCGGGGGTGGTGGAAAGGGGGACCTACGAAGGGAAAGGGGGCTTTTCTATGGGTGGGGGGAAGGGGGCAAGGGGGGCTTTTGTGTGGGTGGGGGGAAGAAAGGGGGAGGAGGTGGAGTAGGAGGAGGTGGAGGAGCCGATAGGAGGAGGTGGTGACGGAGATGGAGGTGGCAGGGGTGAAGGGGAGGAGGGGAAGAAGAGGTGAAAACGACAAGGAAGACGTTGGAAGGGGGAGGAGAGGCAGGAGTAGGGGAAGCAGCCTGGGGAGGAAGTTGCGAGGAAGCACGCTAAAGGGGCAACAACTTGCGTTGGGTGGTGACGAAGGGTACCAAGGCAGCTGTGAGGGCACTGCGGTGGCCAGTAGAGAGGGAGGTGCTGGGGCGGCATGGAGAGGGAGGCCCCATGCAGTAGGTAGAAGCACTGGGGCGGCGACGAGGAGAAGAGAGGAGGGAGAAGAGAGGAGAAGAGGAGGGAGGATGAGGAAGGGGCGGCCAAGGAGGAGGAGGAAGGAGAAGAGGAGGGAGGATGAGGAAGGGGCGGCCAAGGAGGAGGAGAGAAGAGAAGGAGGGAGAAAGAGAAGAGAAGGGAGGAGGAGGAAGGAGAAGAGGAGGGAGGAGGAGTAGGGAGAGGAGGGAGGAGGAGAGAGGAGGAAGCAAGAGAGGGGAGAGAGAAAGAAAGAGAGAGAAGAGGGAAATAGGAGGTGAGGGGACGCGAGAGAGATAGTTAGGGGGATACTATATATATATATATATATATATATATATATATATATATATATATATATATATATATATATATATATATATATATATATATATATATATATATATATATATATATATATACGTCCCCTGTCTCACACGTTCATGCGAGGGCGGGGGTAAAAAAATTTACATTGCCTAGAACATGGAGCAGATGCATACAAGTGTAGGGATGGAGGATGACAGGACAACGAACGCGACCTGCGCATCGAAAGACAGAAATGAGAGCATTCCCACACAAACTCGCACGACGGCGAGACGCAAAAGTAGACGAAAATTAATTCCAAAAAGTAGACGAAGAAAAGGAAAAATATATGAAACGATGTGTTGAATATGCCTATTATAGCAAAATGCCATTTTGATAGAGATAGGGCTTGTTCACATGGAAAAAACCAAAAAAATAGATCCAAAATGGGGAAGAAAAATTTATACGAAAAGATGTGGCAGTCAAAACCTTACAAAGTGAACATGGAAAATGTCCACAAGAATAGGATAGACAAGATGAGAAAGGTTGAACAAGGTTCCGGGGATGGGAGAGCACGTTCGCATGGAAGAAGGAAAAATGTAAGGGGACATGAGTGGAATAGGGTCATCTAGTCAAAATGCAGTTCCGAGGGCGTTATGGGGAGTTCACATGCAAAAAGAAGAAAAAAGAACATATAAACACACACAAAAATAAATAAAATAAAATTGGTAGACCAAATTAGGAGGGAAAAAAGGAAAATCAGGCAAGAGACCAAGTCGGACAGGGCTATGCAATCAAAATTAAATTTGGAGGTAATTAAGGTAGGTTCAAATGGAAAAACCATAAAAAACGCACACAAGAATACCCAAAATTACAGAAATATTAATAACAGACAAACCGTACATCGGAATGATAGGCAATAATAAGGAAAAATGTCCAAAAAACACCTGAAAGGGATAGAAAATTCTTCAAAAATTAATAACTCAAGAGTCATGGCTCGAAACAAGGGGCGGTAAAAAGGAAAAGTGGCCAGGTCAAAGGAACGAGTAGGGCTAGAAGGTTGGAGGGGGGTTCCAGTGAATGGAGGATGTATTCACATTGAAAAACATCAAAACAAGGAAAAAAGGGAAATGGAGAAGGAACGGCCTCGGGAAGGGGGTAAAGGAGAACGAGTGGGTGGGGAAGGGACATGGCATACATGCATGAGCACGTCATGGTAGACACATAAGGGTATGCAACATAGACATGCAGGGATGTGTCCCCACACTTAAGACCTTACCAAGAAGGGTGAACTGAGCAACAAGGACCTATGACCACACATTAGACCAACCGCGGACATTCCCACACTTAAAACATGACCATCATGATAAACAGAAGGTGTAGGGTTAGAAAAACTCGGCCCATGTTGCCAAGAAGTTGCTGGTGTTGTGTTGGAGTTGAATGTAAGAGGTACCAAAGTATCTTCACAACACATGTTCAACAATGTGGCAAGGACCACGCAGCAATACCCAAGGAGGCATCTCTACAGAGGGAATCGTGGGAAATCATCGATAGTGAAGGATATTGCACTCAACTCAGTGGAATGAAAGAACAATCACTCGCCCCACAACAAACATCGCTCGATTTGAATAATGATGAAAACCCAATCCCACACCAGATGCCGAGTGTCATAACGTCCCTCAATCCGCGACTCTCAATAATTGTTTGAGGAAACATCAATTACGCTCAACCCCCCCCCTCCTCTGTCTCATGCTCTGTTAATAGATACAAGAGGCAAACCGTTCTTGAAACCCATTGATGTAATCCTCACTATCACTTGTGCCGAGAGTATATACCTTGTACGCAATTGATGGTGCAACTGTGCATCCTACCATGTGCTAACATACAGTGCGAGAAGAAAGGCCATGAAGCCTTATAATGTCATGCACATGAACAATTTTGTGCTTTGTGCATTGAGAGACCCATCCCATGCATGCAACTCTCCATTCACACATCTCAGCTCTCTCTGTTGGATATAAAGGGCAAGGACTGGTCACTCACCCCACCCTCTATTGCATGCTTGGTTGATAAATATAGAGGGCAACCCATACTCACATCCCCATCTGGATCGGATGCAAGCTCACATCAATCTAGGTTTGTCGATGAATATCAACTTCGTCTGGTTGATGATGTCAACGTGGATTGGTTGATGAAGAGGCCACAAATTCAGTGCTTGGATTATAGGTTGGAAACTTAGTCAGTTGTAGGAATCCAAAGCACTGATGAGGTTACAAGATTCAGTGCACCAACGGAGGCCGCTCGAAAACTTCTTATGCAAGAGTTTGGCTAGAGATTCGACGTTCATGGACTGCAGCGTGTTACCACATTTTCCACAATCAGCTTCCCATCCAAGGGTACGTGCCACCTTTTCTTGGAATGAGGCTTATTATGACAAGGAATTGCTTCCTTTTCGGCATGATAGGGACCAAAGCCCTTTTCTCCCATGATCGATTTTTTTTTCTTGAAGAGTAGAATGGCAGGAACACCATGTATCAGAACCAACCTCGCCACCTTTGCTGCATCAATTGAAAAGGAAGCCAAGGAGGAGGGGAAAGTGGCTGCAAGGGGCTAATAGAACAAAACCATGTCATTAGGATCAGCAGGGTTATCATGAGTATTAGGTAAAGCCGTATCCACCATTGTGCAAGGAACGAGGAGGCTATTGATGATGATTGTGAGGATCCCCAAGGAGGGTAATACTTCTTGAGGTGGTAGCCATTAATCAGGAAGGGATCATCCGAAGCGTCGAGTGTCTGGATGAGTCATTAGGATTGACAGCAAATATCTTATAAGGGCCCATCTAGCATTGTTGAAGCTTGCCTGGAAACTTGCCAAATCGCGAATCATAGGCTAGGACTAAGTCTCCTTCCTTGAACTCCTTTGACTTGATGAAGTTGTCATGATAGGCCTTCCTACGAGCTTGCGTGGCTTCCATTCATTGCAAGGCCATTCTGCGAGTCTCATCGAGACATTTCGGATGCAAGAGACGGCATTGCAATGACTCGTCATCTCCCAAGCATTCCTTGATAGCCATTGTAAAGAGGGTAGCTCAAGTTCAACAGGGAAGACAACATCTGTTCCATCCAATTGGAAAGGGATGTAGCAGCCTTATGGGAGGTTTTGTACGCCCAAAGAGCCTATGTAAGTCGGTCGTCCCAATCATAACGATGTGCAGTAATCGTTCGTGTCAAAATCAAGCAAAGGATATGGTTAGTAACTTTGACTTGGCCATTGGCTCTAGGGTAATATGGTGTGGACTTACGATGGCAAATCTTCTACTGTTCTATCAATTCTTCCATGATCTTGTTGAGGAAATGAGTACCTCGGTCATCACTGAGGAGCTCTAGAGGACTGCCAAAAAGGTGATGATGTTCTCGTACAAGAATAGGGCCATGCAGTTACCAATCCTCCCACTTCAGAGATTTAGCTTCACACCACTTGGTTACATAGTCTGTACAGACCAAGATGTATCTATTTTGTTTCCTTCTGGTTGGCAGATCCATGGGACCCACAAAATCAATTCTCCACTTCTCGAATGCCTTGAGGGAAATGATAGGTTGCTAGGGCATAGTGCTAGATTTGGTAGGCTTTCCCACTCACACCGACAGGCATCACAACATTTGCAGTAGTCATAGGCATCCTTGTGGAGGGTCGACCACCAATATCCTACAAGTAAGGCCTTTCTAGCTATCACTTCTCCCACGAAGTGTCCACCACATGGCTCGTCATGACATGCTTTCAATACTATGCCAATCTCTTCTCCTACAACACATCTTTGCAAGACTTTGTCTTTTCCTTTCTTGTACAGAGCACTGCCTAACTGGGTGTAGGGGTTGATTCCAACAGAAACTTCTTCTTCTCACGGCTCGAGATACTTAGGGGATATTGTTGGGTTGTCAGGAGGTTGGCTATGTTTGTGTACCATGGGGTAACTGTTTCGACTAGAAACAAAAAAGCATCAGGGAGATCTGGATCATCCTACTCTTCTTCGTCATCACTTTGAGGGATTCGCGACTGATGATCAACCTGGACATGAGAGTGACCAGGTTTGGTAACCGCTTCAAAGTCAAACTCTTGAAATAGAAGGAGCCGTCTCATCAGTTTTCCTTCACATCAGCCTTGCTCATCAAGAAGGAGTGTCAGAACTTCTCCAAAGCAAACACCATTGCTAGGCACTCAAGCTCTGTCATGATATAGTTCCTTTCTTGGTCGGTTACTTTTCGACTTACATAATAGATAGGTTGATCTAACTTCAAGGGGCCCTTTTGGCATAATACTGCACCTAGGCCTTCAATTGATGCATCAGTGTGCACATGAAACTCTTTCATCCAATCAGGAGGGTGCAGAATAGGTGCTTCAATTAAGCATTGTTTCAGGATGTTAACTGCCTCATCACAATCATTGGTCTATGTGAACTCTGTATCTTTTCTTAGGAGTTTGTGCAAAGGGGTTGCCTTTGTCGCAAAGTGCGCAATGAATCTTTTGTAATAGCCCACATGGCCAAGGAATCACATCAATTATTTAAGGTTCCTTAGGGCTATTAAGGTGGTAATCTTCTCAATCTTGGTAAGATCTATTGCTATCCCTTGCGCAAAGACAATATGGCCTAGAAGAACTCCTGAGATGACATACCAAAGACACATTTGTCAGGGTTGAGGGAAATCCCATACTCTTGACATATGTCATCTAGGTATCCCCAATGCTCACGAATTAGGCTATGAACATAGAAGTCATCAAGATACACCTCAATGAAGTCATGTAGATGGTTCTAGAAAGCAGCCATCATCACTTGTTGAAAAGTAGTAAGAGCATTATAGAGCCCAAACAACATCACTCTATAAGCATAGGTTCTCCATTCTATTGTGAAGGTCATTTTGGATTGATCTTCTTCTGCAATTTGGACTTCATTGTATCCACGGAATCCATCCAAGAGGGAATAAATTTCATGGCCTGCCACTATGTCCAATAGTTGGTCTGTGACTCGGGATAGGAAAATGATCCTTCTTCGTCTTGGAATTCAACTTTCGTAAGTCCACACATATTCATAGCTTTCCATTATTTTTTGGTACTACCACAATGGGTGAAACCCATTCACTATTGGCAACTGGATAGATGAAGTCAGCTTCAAGGAGCTTCAGTAATTCGGCCTTCACTAGGGCAGAGTAATTTAGATTCATACTCCTCTATCTTTGCCTCCACAAGTTTGGCATCAAGTTCTAGGTCAATGTGATGTTGGCATATTGTGGGATCAATCCCCTTTAGATATTTGTATGACTATGCAAACACATCTAAGTTCTCCTTCAATAGGTCTCCAATGACAAATAATTCTTCATCTGGAAGATTGATACCCACTTTCAAGTGATGTTTAATCCCTTTAGCATCCATGAACATTAGTTGCTTTTCTCATTTCACTTCATGGATGAATGTACCACGGACTGCTTCTGGGTAGAAATCCAACTCCTTCAAGGGAGTGGTCTCTTCTTTCGATGATTCACTGAAACTAATGTCCTCTTTTAATGGAGGCTTAGCTCACTCTTTGGAAAGCTAAAAGGGTATTAGAGTTGTTTCAGTTTTGGTTTGAGGATGAGTTATTTCTTGGCTCAAGGACTCATCTTTTGAGCATGCATCCAAGAATGTCACATAACAGGAACCTTCTACGTTCTGTTTAAGCTGGCAAACTAGGGGTTATTGGCAAGGTGCATCATCATCATCTTCTCTTAGGAAGGGTAACTTTGGGCGACAAGAGCCACTGTTGAAGGAAGGCCTATTCTTCTTTATCTCTTTCTTATAGAGACTTTGCTTATGACGTGACTCATTAATTAGTCCAAAAGGTACCATAGTCATTCTATCTAATAGAAAGGGATCTGCTTTTGAGGCTTCAGGAACTTCTGCCACTTCTTCCTCATCTCTGCCTTCTGCGAGTAGGATATACTCTTCTAGCTTGCTTTAATAATCTTCTTCTGCATTATCACTTTCGTTCTCCTCAAATTCTGTTTCTGCCTCTGTGGGGGTGTAAGAGACGAATAAGCTCTTTGCTATGTCTTTTGCATCTGCTTCTGTTTATGTCTCTATCTCTGTGTGATTGCCATGTAACACAGAGAACAATACGTCCATGCTTATATCTTGCTGTTAGAGGAGGTAATTTCAGAAGTCAATTCGGGTTCAAGCTAGGAGGTAATTTTAGAAGCTAATTTGGGTTCAGGCCAGGAGGTATTCACCCACTGACAAAGACTTTGCTTCCTTCAACAGTTGGCTTTGTCAATAGTAAGCCCACTATTAAGGACTATGCCTCTATTTTCTTAGGAAAGATCTGTTTAAAGGCCTCTGCGTCTCCTGATGTACCATCTGTTACTTCATTGGAGGAGTCTATTACGACTTCGATGGAAGTGGATCCATTACCTTTTTGCGATCCATACAACTTCAACACCACCTTATTGGGTCCTCTACCTTAGGGTTAGGTTTCCTTTGAACCAATCCGTCCTTGCTCTTGCTTCAAAAAGCCAAGGTCTTCCTAACAACAGAGGGTATGAGATCCCGTAGGAATTTGGTTTGACCACCAGATATGTCATCCAATAATCTCTTCGTACAAGGATTGTCTTTACATATGGGAGAATGCCCAAAGGCTTGATCTGATAAGCCATTGCATAGGTTGCATTCCTTACAAGCCTAGATCCTTCATTGTCACATCTGTCAATATGTTCACTGATGAGCCTCCATCAATCAATGTGTCTGTTATAAAGCACCCTTCAATAGGTATGCCAATCTTTGGGGTTCCAAGATCTAGGAAGGTGTTAGCCACATCCACTTCCTTCACAGGTTCTGGGGCTCTGTTGGATCTAGTTGCCACAGAGGGAGCAATTTTTAGGCCTCTTCTTCTTGTCAGTATGCTTTTGAATTTCTTTCGATAGCTAGGAGACAACATCAGCAACTGTTGAAATGTTAGGTTAGGTTTAAAAGTGTCTAGGTCTTTAACCAAGTCATATTCTTTGATAAGATACACAAGCTTCTCCAACCGGCTAGGGAATGGGGCCACACCCACTTTTATCTTCCCTTTTTCTTCTATGAGTAGTAACATATGTGCCTCTTCTCCTTGAGGAAGTACTTCAACATCCTCTATCTCTTAGACCTCTGGTCCTGTCTTTGCAACTGACTCTATAGCTCTCAGTGGCTCTGTAGTGTTTTATAGCACATTGTTCTGTGCTGCAATGTTTTGTTTTTCCTCATGAAGGTTGAACTTCACAGTCTTGGCAGAGAGAATGTCTTCTTTTGGAACTATGGGTTCTCATTTCTTTGCATGTGTTATTATGGCCACTTCTAATTCCACCAAACTGGAAGCAAGTTCTTGGGTCTTCTATTGGGTATCAAGAGTAGCTTTCACAGGAGCTCGACTTGGACAATCTTTTGCAGTGTGGCCTTCTCCCTTGCATTGATGGCATAAGGGATTATAGTCCATAGATCTTCTAGGGTTTGGACGGCTCGGTGAGATATGATCCTTTTCTCCACATCTATAACACTCCACTTCTAATCTATGGCCACCGCCAAACTTTCGTCCTTTGTAACTTTGAGAGGGAAACCTCCTTGGACCGAAATTAGGACCAAACTCCCTAGGCTTTGGTCTAATGTCCTTCGTTGTCATTTTGGATTCCAACAGGTTAAATCTTGCGTCTTCATCTTTCTTTCTTCTTTCGTGTATCTCTTTCTTCAAAGAGCATATATCTTCTGTATGGTTCTTCCTCAAACAGTATGAACAGAAGGTCCCATGGATGGTTGGTTTTTGAGTACATTCAATAGCTAAATGTCTCGCTTGATGGCACTTTCCACACCATGTATTAGAATGCATCACATCTCTCCCATCTCTTGCATGAGTGAATATATTGGTGGTATTCACCTTTAGCATCAATAGCTATTCTATAATCACATCCATAAGCTCCTTCTTGATACTTGCAACTGAATTGGACAAGTAGTCCTTCAAATTTTTACCTCTTTGACTACTTATAGTAGGGTTTTGGAAAGCTTCTATAATCACTGCATACACTCGTTGGGTTGATCCAGAGGGTTCTCTATTCTGGTTCTAATTTAGAGCTCCTGTTGAGACTTGGGGTTGTTGATTCCAATGGGTAGGATTCCACTATTGTTGAATCGCCTTTGGGGAAACTGTTTGAGACCATTGTTGTTATGGTTGAACCATCATTTGAGACATTGTCATCTGCGGTCACTGTGGATTAGGTGCACTTTACAATGGCATTGTTTGCATATGGGGGTAGGGGTAGGGAACTATCCATGGGACTGCATTTGGTGTGGGTATACAATTCTTGGCATAAGAGGAGGTAAGACTCCTCTTCCTGAGGTCATTAACAACCTTGCTTCAACTTCATCATACAGTCTTGCACCTTCCACTGCAACTTGTAGATTGACCGATCTTCTCAATTTCATAAACTTGCGAACTTTTGGTTGCAAGTCTCTAAGAAAAACCCCCTTCTGGATGCCTTCATCCAAATGATGGTTGGTCCATCTCTTCAGTATGGATTCCATTCACGAGACATAAGCTTCGACTCATTCACTAGAGGATTGACTTAGATTCATGAACTCCTCTCTCATTTGCTCTTCAAAACCTTCATGCATGAATTTAGTGAGGAAGGCCAAGTCCCATGTGCCAAAATTTCCTACTGCTTGTCTCTCATACCACTAAAACATTGTGCCTTTAAAAGTGGCGGGGAATATTGCTAACCAATGTTCAAGGGTTCTGGCATTGTTAGCCACACATGCTACCATAAACTCTGCTACATGAAGATCAAGATCTTCATTGTACTCTCCCTTAAAAATGGGCAATGGGACTACATTCTATGGCATATCATCAATATTTCTAGGACGGATTTGACTAGGAAGGGGACCTTGAGTCGTCATGGGGACTTCCATAAAGAGTGCTTTTAGGGCATTAAAGGAGGCTTCTGCTGCAAGCTTGTTCTCAGCCTTGATTTTTGCCTTCTCTCTTCTCACATACCTCTGGACTCGTTCTAGTGCTTCCCTCTTGATTGCATCATTCATCAGGGAGTTGGCTCCACCCAGTTGGTCAGTACTCAACAGAACAGAATCAGGGAGATTTCAGTCTCTCTGGAGAACTCTTTGGCCAGCATCTCTTCTACTTCGTGCTTTTCTATGTCTCAGAATTTGGCTTTCAGTTCGCTATAGAGGGGAAGATATTCTGTTCTGAAGGTATCAAAACTCTTTCTTCTAAGGATCGTTGTTGCACAACAACGATCCTTAGAAGAAAGAGTTATGAAGAACACTCTATCCACCAACTTCAATAGTGTATGTTATGAAGAACACTCTATCCACCAACTTCTAATGGGTTGCTAATTGGACAAATAGGAGATTATCAGTGCACCATGCATCCCACATGTCTTGCTGTTGAGCATCCACGAACAAATTCCAACTCTTTTCTTTCTTGTTTTCATGAACCTCCATTGACCATGATTCCTAAAGTTTTTTCATGAACTTCCACTTCATAATGTCTGGAAACTTCTCAATGAATGCCAAATCTTCCATGGATGGTCATTCTCTCTGTTTTTGCACTTCAGCTTGTTCCCAAACAATTTTCTACCAAGATGCACGTCTTTGTTGCTTCAACAGGGAGAGAAAATAGTCCATCACCTAGAGCATGCATCATGATGGTAATATGTTTCCACCATTGTGGGATGAACTTCTTGTGGACAATGGCTTTGGAAATAAAAATCTCTAATTCTTTAGTGAGGTTGGAGGAACTTTGCAAGCATCCATTGAATTCTTCTCTTCTTCGCAATGCCATTTCCTTCACTTTCAGCCACTTCTAATGCTTGTTGATGGCAGTTTTTCTTGGCTACGCACCAAAAACATGGAGCCCCAAAAGGAAAACCAAGGAAATAGGGTTTCTGCTGCAAGAAAATCTATCTTGCATCATCAACAACCATCTTTTATATACCCACAACAAAGAAATCTTCACACAACTTCATTAAAACAATTCTTCACACACACACACACACACACCCGCACGCGCACGCACGCACGCACACACAAGTATGTTATGTGCACTTGAACTACTACTACTATATATACATATAAAAAATGAGCATACAAGCTACCATTAAGTGAGGTAAAGCAATTAATGTATGTGAGAGAGAGAGACACACAGAGAGAGAGAGAGAGAGAGAGAGAGAGAGAGAGAGAGAGAGAGAGAGAGAGAGAGAGAGAGAGAGAGAGAGAGAGAGAGAGAGAGAGAGAGAGAGTATATTGGAGAAGAGAAAAAGATAGTATGGGAGTTTGAATCCTCGATGAGAGAGAGACAATTAGAGAGGAGGGACAACAAGAATTGGAGAGAGAGAGAGTTGGTGAATGAGAGAGTTGGGGGGAGAAAAAGAGATGGTTGTGGTGGTATTGAGGAGAAGGAGATGTTGGTGGTGGTGACTAATTCCCAACTTATGAGAGAGAGAGAGAGGATTGAGAGTTGGGGAAGAGAAAGAGATAGATGGGGAGGAGTAGTGGTGGTATTAATGAGGAGAGGAGAAGGAGATGCTGGTGGTGGAGGACATTGTGGTGGTGGTGGTATTGGTAGTGGTGTGAGTGAAGGTTGTCCATAAAGGGGCTCCTCGGTTGGATGTCAATTGTTTGTCCATAATTTCTAAACGGGCCTTGCCTAGATCTTGGAGATCTTATGGACCAAATATTCCACTTGCCCCAATGGGATATAATCCTAGTTGATAATCATCCAAATGGCTCCCCACGTAGCCATGGGCTTCTAGGGGTTGGTCAAGTGAATGACCACTGTAAGTGATAATCCTTGTGTCTAGTGGCTCAGCATTTATGTTAGAAAATCTATGTTGTATTGAAAGGAAGCCATGGGCTTTTTGACAATGTTCTTCTTAGTGAAGTTGGTTCCATTAATAAATGTAATTAGTTTAGTATGCACTTGTCACGGATCAATTCTTGCAAAATACAATTGTATAGTGCTATTTGTGATACATGTAGGCTACCCAACTCAAAACTTTTTCAAAAAGTTGAGTTTTTCGATGTATTTTTGCAAGCAATAGAAATTGAACATCTCAGCAAGGATTTAATCACTTTTCCACTTCATGAATGCAGGTTTGAAAGCACCACATGCCCCCATATCCTTGTAGCCTTGGGCTTCCATGGCCATTATAGGCAAGCCAATGTTGCATAGAAGAAGATGAGAATTTAGGATGGATGTAATTAATGGGGTTGCTTGAAAATTGAGCTAAAAGACTTTTGAAATGGGTTTGTCATTACTATCTAAGAATATCTAGAAAATGTTTGAAACATCTAGGTGGTAACCATTTCTAATATAATATATAACTAGCAGTCTGTGGTGCTAGGACCCATGCAAGAGTGTGTCATTAGGGTACTTGTAAAGCAATGTTGTTTACCCCCCCCCCCCCCCTCTCTCTCTCTCTCTCTCTCTCTCTCTCTAAAAACACCTTCTTAGGTATGCATGAACCAATGTGTCAAGTCTATGCTCATACATATCTATCTAATATATCTATTTTTTAATGCATGACTTGACTTCTAGCCTTAAATCACCAATCTTTAATAAGTTTGCTTCTTGCCTAAACATTGAACCCACTACTTGTAGTATATAAGCAACACACCATCCTCTCTCATTCTCACAACAAAATCCATGTTTTGCCAAAGAACAAGTAAGACATTGAAATTTGATTTTACACATACACACACACACACACACACACACACACACTCTCTCTCTCTCTCTCTCTCTCTCTCTCTCTCTCTCTCTCTCTCTCTCATTTGGTTATAGAAACTAAGGATAGTTACCTTTATTTTGTTAAAATGATGATATCTTGTCATATGAACATGTACTTAGAGAATATATAGGAAAACAATATGTAGATATTTAGGAGAACTAGATAAGATAGATCTAAAACATGTGGAGGATACTTCACTAACAAGACCTATCATATCCACACCTTTATTGTATATATGTCTACACTTAGCTATTGCGATGTAAGTGTGTAAGCAAGTGTGCAATACAAGTGCATGACTCATTCTCCATCTCATTGTCTCATTGTCTCTCTCTCTTTCTCTCAAAAGAAAATAAAAAAGACATAGGGCAAAGGCGGAAAAAAGGTAGCTTGACTGAAGAAAGAATAGGAGAAAAGGCCAAAAGCGCAAGGGCAACCTTAAAAGTCCAAGGCAAATGCAAAAGGGGAAAGGTGCATTTTAAAATAAAAATGTGCACTCTGAAATCTTGTAAAAGAGCGCTGAGCTCTCACCCGTGCAATTTGTAAATGTAGATGGGCGATGGAAAGGAAGCTAGGAAGATAGAAGGACAATGGGAAAAAGGGCCTAGGCTATGGCCAGCCATGTAAAAAAGGGGAAAAGGGGATGACCGCCCAAAAGGGATTTAGGGTTTTGTATATAAAGTTGAAAAGTGAATGAGAAGCTCATTCTTGTGTGTGGCCAAAAGTAGCTCTCCTCCTCTTCTTCTTCTTCTTGTTCTTGCTTGCTTGAAGCTTGTGCTTGAGAGAGGGAGTGTGAGAGTGTGAGGGAGTGAGTGTGTGAGGGTGAGGGACCGAGGAGAATAAGCTCTCCATCTTCTCCTCTCTCTTTCTATTCTCTTCTCTTCTCTTGTCTTGCTCGCAGCAATGGAGCTTGGAGTGTGGAGCTCGAGATTGGAGCTTGCTTGAAGCTTGCACTTGGATCGTGGAGCTACCGGAGTGCGCGGGAGAGGAGGTAACTCGAACGGCATGGAGGTAAGCTCACTACACCCATAGATATGGTTGGCGCGTCGGCTATGTGAGAGGTGGCCATTAGTGCTCGGCTTGGAACGCTTGAAACAATAAGCGGTCCATGGGTCTTGGCGGTTGAGCGAAAGCTCCCACAAATAGCACACTGTCTTATTTGGCACTCATCATTCATCCTTGTGCCTCTCCTTTTATCACATATGCCTAAAATCAATCTATCTACACAACATATGCATGGTAAGGCCATAGTTCCTAGCTCCAATAGCCACATAGCAACATGTTAATAAACACACATGTGCGTGCACACACACACACACACACACACTCTCTCTCTCTCTCTCTCTCTCTCTCTCTCTTTGAGTTCTCTTAGGGGACATTAATAAAACTTTACTCTCTCTACATGGAATGGTGAGGTGGAGGTGGAGTGTTTTGCATGTAAGTTGCACAATACGAATACTTGCAACTCTCTCTCTTATCCAATAGTAGGGTTGATTGCCTTGCATGCAAGTTGTATAATATGAACATTTGTGAATTAGCCTTGAAGCATGAAAAGAAATATACATATGGGAGACAAAATCTGAACAAAGAGCACAACCTCGCATTTTTCTAAGTGCAAGAGTTATTGGGCAGCAAGAACTTTACTTATGTACCCATAGTTAGACCATCACACTTAAAATTAAAGAGAACAATTTGTTGAAAAGTAAATGGCAAATCTTGTTGGGGGCTTCTTGTGTCTAGCTGCCAACATTTACTTGTACTTACTATCCACATACTTGTAGATCGTAGGTGGCACTTGCCTGTCATTGCCACTTTATTTTTAATTCTTACTATGACAATAGAATAAGGGAAGGTAGGTTACACATTGTGATTGTTGGAGTTCCCACACACTAGTCTCTCTCTTCTTTGCTTGAACCTCTATAGCTCTTTTTTCCACTTATGCTTCCACTTCCACTCCACCTTTCAACTGGTATCAGAGCAACATTCAAGGAGCCTCATTCATATTACATTCAACTCGAGAAGAAGAGCTTGCTTGTAGCTTCCCACGTAGCTCACTCCAAACACTCCTAAGTTATGCATTGACCTTCAACTTGTTCAAGGCTTAGCAGAGCTTGTTCTAGGACCTCATTGGGATACATTAACTGCTACTAAGTACTCTTGAGCTTAAGCGCAACTAGTACATGGATTAACATTAAACATGCATGCTACACCTATTTTGCAAGTCTCTCCATTCCATTTGAAACTACCATTTCACTTGGCCATTGCCTCCTAGCACTTGGACAAATACTTGATGCTCTCTTGTGGGGATGATCTAACCAACAATAGTAGTAGATAAACCAGTAGCATTATTGTGTTCTTGAGCTTGGTTGTTACATACTTCTTATAGTGTCTTATTGCTTTAGAGGTTGCTTCAATGGTTTTCTAGTTACAAGCTGAAGACTCATTGAATGTATATCTCCTGGATATATAGATCTTGTACTTTGGGCACCCAAATGTGATGTGCTTGATGGATTGAGCCTTGTTATGCTCTTGGGCATTTTGGATTCACTTATAATGGGAGCCATTTGTATTTGCATTGTAGAGCTTAGTTGAGACTCTTCATGCTCTTTTGGTTTATGCTACACTATTCATAATTGAGATTTATGATTGTGGGGTAATTTGCTTTTGAAGTTGGATACCTTGTACCTATCATTGTCAATGGGTTGTCAATGGTAGATACATGCTTAATCCACATTGTTGTAATAATCTATGTATTTGACACCATGTATATTTTGATAGTTCTTAGTACTTAGTTGCTACATGCTAGTTACATTTTATATATCCTGATTGCTATCTCCTTTCATCAGTTGCCTACAAATGTATAGTCATTTATTGTAGGTTTATGGATAGAAATGATGAAAATTGTTTGTAAGCATTTTCTTTTAGAGTAGATGCTTTGCTCGAGTATTTTAGTGCCTACTGGTTGTAGACAGTTATATAGTCTTTAGTTCCCCACTTCTTGCCCTCAAATTTGGCTCAATTTTGGGGTTGTTTACTGTAATTACATCAGCCCATACTCTTGTTCTTTGTAGTCCTTTACAAAAATAATGGTAAGTACTTCAAATGCATCTAATGACAATGCTATTTTCAACACTGACAAGTTGGATAGTAACAACTTCCAAGAAGATGCAAATATAGTATGTATTGGTCCAAAAGAAACAAGTTAAGCCAAGGGCATAAAGCCAAAAAATTGGAATAGAAATGATTGGGATGAGCTTGATGAGTTATGCAAGTCTACTATCATATCGTCTTTATCTAGCAAGTGTACTTCAATGTTATTTCAATTGATGGTGCTGCATATTTATGGAAGAAGATATGTGATCTTTATGACAAGCAAAGTCTCGCATCTCAATTGTATTGGTTGAAAAGCTTACGGACCTGTGCATGAAGGAGGACATCCCTAAGACTGCTCATTTGAATGAGTTTTGCTCTATTTTCAACTAGCTTATCTCTTAGGGCATTTAGTTTAAGGATGACATAAAGTCTTTGTTCTTGCTTGTCACACTACTAGAGTCATGGGATACATTTTGTATTGTAGTGAGTGCTAATCCTCTTGTAGATGATTTTAAATGCAACTATATAGAGAGAACTTTGCTCATAAAATAAGTAAATAGGAAAAATATTGATACAGCTCACACTTCTCATGCACTTATAGTGAGAGGCAAAAATGGTGGAAATGGACAATCCCATGGTCATAATTCCTCTTTGACATGTCATTATTGTGGATAGTAGAGTCACATTCGATCATAGTGCCATGAACTACACGATGATCGTAGTGCAATAAAAAAGGCACAGGAAAAGTGTAGGATAATGCCGAATCTTCTAGTGATTTCAACATTGCTTCTAAGTCTAGTGTGAAGATAAAGGAGATAAATGTGTTGGAGTATAGTTTCAATGATTACATACTTACTTCTTGATCACTTGATGCTACTCAATTGATTGATTCTCCGTCTTCTTACTCTAGTGTTGGGTTCTTGATTCAAGAGCTTCATTCCATGTTACCCCACATCGTTATTCTTTTGTGATTCATGATGTACATCATGTCCCAACTTTATATAAAAGCTTTATCTTAGCTAGATAGCTGGATGATGATAAGTACCATGTATCTTTTGGTGACTCTACATGGAAGATCACTCATGGTAATCTTGTTTTTACTAGATATGCGAAGGTTAACAACCTCTATCCCTTGCTTGTCTCTAGTTTTGTTGACCATGTTTTGGCTGCGATTGATTTACTATCTACAAAATTAGGATATTGGCACTTAAAGAAGGTATTGGCTAGTTGCTTAATCCATGCATGAGTATATAAAAGATCGAAAGCATCACTGTCTTGTGCATGCGCCCCTAAAAGAAATGAAAGTACTTACTCATTTGCAATATCTTATGCATCTTGATTACTCATGTTTTGATTCATGTGATCATTATCTTTATAGCAAGCAAACACACAGCTCTCATAAAAACATTGGTTCTATGTGCATGGGTGAGGCATCAGCTCTTATGCATCTAGATGTTTGTGGTTCCATGCCCTATCAATCATTAGGTGGCAAGAAGTACTTTGTTACATTCATAGATGACTATTCACATAAGATTTGGGCATATCCTACTAAGCAAAAATCAAATGTTTTGCCTACATTTCAACGTTCTTTTACTATGGTTGAGAACTAGTCTTGGTGTAGGCTAAAATGCTTATGGTTTGACAATAGGGGTGAATATATCTCTAAGGTATTTGAGTAGCTTTGTGTGATGAGAGGGGTATTAAGCATCTATTGACTACCCCATACATCCAACCCCAAAATGGTATTGCAAAGCGCATAAATAGGACTATTTAGGAAAGAGTCTGTAGTATGCTTAGTCACACATGCTTATCACAATACTTTTGGGCTGAGATAGTTACCACTACTGTGCATCTCATAAATAGATTACCGTGCAACATTGCTCTTGGTGGTAGAGTTATAGAGGAGGTATGATTTGGTAAACCTCTCATGCATGCACACTTGCGAATCTTTGGATGTGAGGCTTTCTGCCATATTCCCAAAGACAAGCGCAATAAGTTGAACCTGAAGTTCGTCAAATGCATCTTTCTTGGATATGGTGATGTAGGTGAGATGGGCTATTGCCCTTAGGATCTGCATGCTCAGAAGGTTATCCCCATAGCCATGATGTTATATTCTACGAGAAAAAGATGCATATGAGGTCAAAGTAGGTGATTGAGTTACATAGGGCAATCTTTTAGGAGGAGCCTCCTGTTACAATATAACCAAACCTAGTTAAGATAGCTTGTTGTAGCTATTGATAATGTAGTGACCCAAGATTTGCATGTTGAGTAGGATCATGATGTTGGATAGAGAGATATATAAGACCAAATTGGTTGCTAATGGTTTTAACCAAGAAAAGGGAGTTAATTTTAATGAGATATTCTCTCTTGTGGTCAAGATGACTACCCTACACTTGGTATTGGCCTTGGTTGCACAAAATGGATCTAAACTTGTACTAGATGGATGTGAAAATAACTTTTCTTCATGGGGACTTGCATAGGGACATTCATATATATCAGCTTAAGGGCTTTAAGGAAGAGGGTAGGGAACACATAGTATTGATGTATGCCGTGATAGCCACTAGACCTGACATAGTATTTATAATGGGAATTATGGCTCATTATATGGCAACACCTAGTAGGCAACATTGGGATATCATAAAAGGTATCATGAGATACCTTAAGGGCACTACATATATATGCATTTGTTACGGTGGCTAGGATATTGGAGTCATGGGCTACACGAACTTTGATTATGCAGGATATGTAGATAGTACGAAGTCTAGCTATGTCTTTACCTTTGCCAAAGGTGTTATCTCTTAGATATCCAAGGTGTAGAAACACATGGCCTTGTCTACTATCAAGACTGAGTACATTGTAGCCACACAGAGGTTTGCAATTAGGCCTTATGGTTAGGCTGTCTAGTGATAGATCTTGATACAACTATAACTTCTAAATTGCATTCAAACTCTATGAGTGCCATTTAGTTGGCATGAAATCCGATATTTCATGTGAAGACCAAGCACATTGAGATCTATTATCATTTCATTAGAGAGGTGATTGTCGAGGACAAGTAGATAGAGCTCGTTAGGATTCAATTAATGATTGAGAATCCAGCAAATTTGCTCACTAAAAGTCTCCTAATGAAGCATGATGCCTTCCTTAAGAAGATGATGGGCATAGGATGAGATAATGTCTATTCCTTATCTTATTGTACTTCCATATACACTTTATACATTGTCACATTTTTTCTTGTTTTCTCCACACTTGGGCACATTCACCTTTAAGTGGGAGGTTAGGGGGGATTAAAGGCCACCTATGTCTAGCTACATATATTTACTTGTACTTATCACCCTACACTTATACACTACATGTGACAGCCACCCGTCACTGTCACTTTATTCTTTATTATTAGTATAACAATAGAATAAGGGAAGGCAGGTTACACATTGTGATTATTGGAGTTTCCACAAATTAGTCTCTCTCTTCTTGCTTCTCTCTTGATTCCGCTCTTGCTTTTGCTTGTGCTTCCGCTTTTGCTGCACCTTTCATATTTGATTAAACACTAGGCATGACAAAAAGACCATATGAAAGTACATATAACTATGTGTATGCACACACAAGTGTGTGTCCATCTCACATGGAACTAATAATAAATAATTGGTTATACAACCTTATATTGTGGATGCACATCAATCATTCTAAAACTTAACTACCATTGAATATAAAATCTAAACATTGCTCCCTCATTAAAACCATAAAATCTACTTAATCAAGCATGTTAAATTTAAGTACTTCCATATGCTCCCACTATCATGCACATAATTGCTTACTAGGATGTATCCAACTCCACATCACGTGCTCTTATTTCCATAAGTAGAGTTATTTGCTGGGATGCTCTTGTGCCATAATGATGGTTAACCTGAGTGGATATACATAAAGCTCTAATCATGGAAATGGAATCCACACACACAAAATTATTTCCCAAAATCAAATCCAATCCACCTTTTGTGCTAAAAAGTTACACTTATGGCCAAAAGGCTCATTAGGATAACATGACATACTTTGCAATCAACTTGAAACGTCTCAAAGAAAGATTTTTGAAAACAATATTCCATTGCTTCTAGAGAGAGAGAGAGAAGAAGAAGAAAAAGAGAAAGAGGAAGAAATAGGTCACTTACTATTCTAAATATACTTGGACTCGCATTTCTAGCAATAGCAAGCACTATGCTTAACATGGCAGCCAATGTGACAAGGTTGAGGACACCTTGAATGATGACATTGCTCTTATTGAGGAGCCCCTTTAATTGGTAGAGGTAGGCCACTTTGGAGAAGGCAATGCCTAGCACAACAAATGCTAGCTTGCAAGTGTCCATGCTCACGGTCTTGTAGAAGATGATGATTCGAAACATAGAGAAGAGCTTCGGTTGGGTGGCTTCAAGGGATTGATGCCATGGCCATTGTGGATGACGGATACATAGGCTCTATTTGCTCTTGAATTTCATAAACTCGAACCCAAAAATCTCCACCACACAAATTTGCTAGTCAATAGGGGTCATACTACTCAAAACCTATAGCAGCCTCTTTTCCTATCTACCTTGGAAATTTAAAATACATCCTGTAACTCTCTCTCTCTCTCTCTCTCTCTCTCTACATATGTGTGTGTGCAAAGAGAGAGTGAGAGAGAGAGAGCTCAAAAAGAGTAGGCACCAAACCCTGAATTAACAAGCAATAAAAGATCATGATTAGTGACATCGTTAGTATGTGGAAATTGAACACAAGCATAAGAGAAAGAGAAATAAAAGATCATGATCAGTGACATCATTATGTATGTGGAAATTAAATTGACAAGTAGAAAAAGATCATGATTCTTGATATGGTTATGTATATGGAAATTGAACAAAAGCATGAGAGAGAGACTAAATGATTGGAATTTGCATGGAATGCTCTAAAAAAACCTGAGTATAGTATAATCTCATCTTCAATTTTCAAACTTTACCTTTAAAAATAAAATTTAAAGGTGAGAAAACCTACAAATCTTGAAAACTCTAAAATTTAGCAAGAAACCTCTTATCTTCCCCTCTTGATTCCAACTTCTGAAAAAGGTTTATTTCGAGCACCGTTCTCTCGAACTAAATTTCTTTTTTGTATTGAAGTTCCCTCAATATTTTGAAATATAAGCTCTTTAGAAAATCGTACATTTACCACGTCAGCAAGGTCAGGTTTGGGGAGGTGGCCTCGAGAAATGTGAAAATGAGAGGTCTTACTTTATCTTATATCTTATAAATATTAATAGTAGGAGAGGAGAGAGAAAAAAACAGAAAATTCGGAATTCACTTGTAAGTTGTCAAGCATGTTCCCATTCCCGCCAAGAAGGACATTTGCTTATCATGTATTCACTACTATTATTATTAGCATTCATTCACATTCTCGCTCTATTTCTCTGTGTTTTTTTCCGTAAATCTATCTCTCTCTCTCTCTCTCGCGCGCGCGCGCGCGCAATTTCGTTTATTCATTCATTCGTTCATCCTCTCGTCCGTGGACACGGATTCGAAGACGAAGCAGAAGAAGAAGAAGGAGGCAACATCACCTATCAGCGGCAAAGATATTGGCTCGCGGGAGTCATCATACCAGGTGAGCTCCCCTATTCTTCTCCTCTGTCTGGCCACTGGTTGTTCTTCGGTCTGCTGGCCGTGGCTCTCTCTGTAGCATCTTCATTTGAGGTCGGGACGCGTTTACACTCCATCTTTGCATGTACTGTGCTTTAATACAACCTCAGCAAAGTGGATTAATTTGAGAGGTGAAAAGGCATATCTCTCGAAAAGATGCGGCAGATTTTTTAAATCTTGCCAGGCAAATGGTGTTTCTATGTAAGTACACACAGAAATGTTGTCCCTTGTAAGTACAGGTAAGTACAGGCACAAATAGGTGCCACTATCGCAAAGTGTTCAGCTTGTATGTTTGAAGAAAGTTGCATTCATTATGGAATGCTACAGAGTTTCTCCCTGTCAGAGAGAAACGGCGCTTTTGTAAAGTACAGCCAGGGATAGGCTCCCCTCGCGCTGGTTTTCAGTTTGTGTGTGATGGCCTAGAGTGCCTATGCTTATACCCAAGGGACGTCTTAGTATGCAATGTGCTGTTGGTAGGATAAAGGAGTCCTTTGAATGGTTTTTCATTGGATTGAATTACATCATCTCTGATGCACTCTTAGTTGGTTAGGTCTCATATGACTTCAACTGTAGTTTTGCACTATAATCAGCTTGAATGTATGGAATGAGTAGCGCATTTGGTAGCCACAGCATTAGAATTTCTCCCAAGTTCAGGGACCAAGTGTAGCATGACTTCCTAATGCAGCATTTGCTATAAGCGCCACATTCTGTGAGGCATGAATTCTGGTATCACTGTGAAGCAACATGACTATACAAAGTCATCCAATGCCAAGATTTGATGGCAGTAGCAGGAGCCATGTTTTGGATCTTTGTATAGAAGTTTTTACATCATCTGAATTGTAAAAGTATTGTTTTCAGATATCATTTTCCCTATGCCAAATCAAGGCATCACTTCTACACTTATGTTTTCCAAGATGAAAGTACTTATGGGCGCATCTCCAGATCACTGTGGTGGCAAGCAATGATGCTGCTGCTTGCGCAACTTAGCTAGCTGATGTTTTCAAGAACCCTTTGCTTATGAAGGAAATTTAATTTCTTGTGCAGGATCAGAGTACGTTTTCTGTGTTCTGGAGTGATCAGAAAAGCTGTCTCATGAATGTCTAGATATTAGATTACAGGTATGGTTTCATTTGAGTGTTGACACATATGGAGAGATTATTATTGATGTTGCTGGTTTTTTATGAATACTATTTTGCTTTCAGGGTTGCACCACTAAGGAAAACTTGATGGGGGAGCTTTAAAATCTGGTATCTCAAGATGTTTCCCAGTCAGGAACTTTAGGCTGGTCCCAATGTGTTTATCTGATATGTAGAAGCAGTGGGAACCTACTGTTCCATAGAATTACCTGCTGGATGCTTTTGTCAGAATATATAAAGGCCTCAATGTCTATGGATATGGAAAGACCAGGTTTGATGGATGTTATCCCTGATGCACTAGTGCAACTCCTGCTCTCCAATATATGCAATGCAAAAGATGTAGCAGTATGCTCTTGTGTGTGCAAGCGATGGAAGGAAATTATGTCCCAAACTCAAAGTCTTTATTTTGCAAGAAACATTGGTGATGAAAAAGGTGCTCGTTCAGAATGGATTGTGACGAGAATGGTGCTTTCCATAACTTCATTACACGAACTTGTTGTTTATTGCCCATTCTCTCCTTTGAGTCTCCTTGCTTGGTTGTCGCATACAAAATCATCTCTAAGGAACCTAGAACTTCGTGTGGATGATTTGGCAGAGAAACAACCTGCCAATAGCAGCATGAGTAAACTAGATTTGATATCCAGTGTCTCTAATCTTCAGACACTTCGGCTTTGGGGGGTTTTGCTCAGTGAGAAGCCCCATTGGCAGAGCTTTTGCCATCTACACACTCTGGACATAGTGGGTGCTCGGCTACATGATGCAGCGTTGAATGGAATCTTAAGTGCTTGCCCTGCATTGGTGAATCTTACTTTACTAGGCTGCAGTGGAGTAAATTATGTTGCAGTGGAGATGCGGTGTTTGAAGCAATGCAGGTTTGATTTCTATGGCCTGGGGGATTGTTGCATCAAACTATCAGCTCCTTCCCTAGAATTCCTGGAAGTGCAAGGTGCCTCCTGTTTACATGTGGTTGGAATGCATAACCTGCATCATCTTTCGGTGGCCAATAATGCAGGTCTGGGCTTGAGATGTGATAAAATTTGCTCTTAATGCAATAAGTTCATCTTTCTGTATTATATCTGAACATTATTTGGTTTTAATCTTTCTTAAATTAGTCATTGAGAGTACATTCTTACATATGGATCGGCTACACAGTTTCTGTTATTATCTCTGATGTATCTTGCATGCTGTTTCTTATGGCTCTATTTGCCTTTTCACTGTGTTTTCTCATCTTATTCTACTTTATTTTGTGGTCCCCTGGATTAGTCTCTAGATATGCTGGAGAAACAAATCATGGAGAAAATGGAATTGTTTAACCGGATCATTTTAGTCACATTTTTGAAGTGCGTAACTTGGTTGATATTGAAACATTGATTCATGCCGATATGATACTGATTGTCTTATTTCAGGTAAAGTTAAAAAAGTGGAAGTGGGTAGTCTTCCTGCACTGCAATTATTGTGTCTGCGTGGGGTTCAGTGGTGCTGGGAAGCAGTGGTAAAAGTCCTGCAGCATGCAACAGACATTGAAGAGCTGTCTATGAGAGTGGAGTTCTGTGGTGAAGGAGACAAGCTAGAACCTTTTCCAGAGGTTGATTTTGTAGACTTCTTTGCTGGTCATTCCAGGTTGAAGAGGCTTGAGCTGCAGGGGGCTATGTTTGCAGCTTTGTCCCAGAAGAACAGTCTAGCCAAGGTATTTATAACCAGTCCTTGACAGTCTTATTCTTCAAAAGTTGCTCAAACAAGGTTTTATGGCATACTTTGAGAATTAGACATTCGATCTCTGTTTGTTTCATTGTTTGGAACTTTTCTGAGTCCAGTGCACCACAGATGCTGTGTATGCTCTTGGGTGTGCCACAGATTTTATATGTTCGCTTGACTTGATCTGTTTGTTTCTAGTTTGGGACTTATCTCAGCCTGGTACACGACAGATGCTTCATGCATTCTTTTGGCTTCTACTCTGCAAGCTCTTGTAAAATTTTGAATGGTTTTGTCCTGCTTGCAGATAAATCCCATGTTCACTATTGATTCTCTGGAGAGAGCTGCCATTACCATCAGATCACCATTGAATGCAGAGCAAAAGCTGGCTACTTTGGAGGCCCTTATCAAGTGCAGTTCTAGCTTGCAAGTTCTGGTTATCAAGGTCTCACAAATGAAGAACTGTGAGAGCGTTGCAGATGAGTTTTTCCTCAAATTGCTCGATCTAAGCAGAAGGCACAGTTTCATTGAAATTGAATGACGCAGATGGGATGCTTGTGATGTTAATATGTAGGAAGGCAATTGTCAACTTGTTGTCAGGCAGCACTAAGTTAGCAAATGGTTTCAATGTGCTCCCATGTTTTGCAATCAGATCTTTTGTATTAATGCAAGGATAATCGCGAACAGATGTAACATGTTATTGTGGTACGGAGGTCGTAGTTTTTGTTGGTCCTACCAAAGCAGGATCAGTCACTGGAAGTAATTGAGGTCAATACAAATTTATCTTCCATGCAGAAACTGGTTTGTGGGGAGATAAATAGTTTTATACTGATGCCCCAGGCTTTTGCTGTATATCTGTGTATTCTTGTATAACCATTCGAGCATGTCTGTACTACTCTTTATAGTAGTCTAGGAAGCTAGTCATGGCACCCACGTTAACTAGGATGGCTTTGATCAGCTGCGTCGGCTCAAGGTACAAACCCTTGATAGTATGGCTTTGATTCCATTTAATCTTACATGTAGAGTTTGACAATTTCATGCCCATCATCATACCTTTCTTTTGCATGGCATAACACTACTTCCAAGGGCTTGTTCAAAGTTGGAAATCTCTCTGTTTTGAAAAGGGTTTCGAATTAATGGATAGAAATATTTACAACGGGACTTTTGGTGAACGAAGCAAACTCATAGACACCAACGAAGCAAACTCATAGATAGGTAGATAGCTATACACAAGAAGTTAGAAGGCTAAGAAAACACAAGGTTGCAACAATGGAAGGGATTCACAAAGCAGGCAAATAGTGTGGTGTGGATGATTTTCTTCAACGAAGCAGCCATATCTGCGAGGATCATTACCAACAGAAACCACGCAACTAATTTTCCATATATAACAGCACGTCGAACACGGTGCACACCCACGGAATACTTTAGGCAGGATAAAAAATAAATGTATTGTAGGTGAAGCAATCGATCAGCCACTTAGCTTTATATTTGCTTTCTCAGCCATCCATCTCTTATTCTCAACCATCTTATGAAAATCTCTCTCTACGTCACAATGCATTAAAGCTATAACATCATTGGATAAAGTTAATGTGGTATAGTTTTTAAAAATAGCCAACAAGTTACAAAGCCTTTGCTATCTAATCTAAGTTCTTATTTCACAGGTTACATTGGAAGATAGATATTAAGGCCCTTTAGAATTTTCCATGTTATTTTATATTATTTATGTTTTGTTGAGTGATAAATTTGGAGATATTTATGCAAATAGACTTGTGCTCCTGCATAATGCATATAAGTAAAATAGTTAAACAAAATAGTTATGTAAGAAGTGTGTGTACATGTCACTAAATTGTTTATGATGTAATAAATAAGTTACAAAGGTTTGTATAACTAAATGTCTAATCTTGAGATGACGATCTATAAGAATGCAAGAATAAGAAGTTTGTTGACAAGAAAGTGGGGAGAAAAATTTAAACTAGTGTGTTGGACTATACTAGTTTTAAGGCTCGTGGATCAAGTGACAAATAATGTCAGTAATTGTGTATACACTAAAATAAAATGCAAATTTTAATGCATTGGCACAATGTGCTTATTTAATGAACAGGTAAAAGATTAGAATAAAACTCGGATAAAAGACAATTAAGATGTATGTACATGAACTTTGTTGTCACAAAACATGTGTAACTAAATTGACTTCTCAACTTGTGAAAACATGTGTAACTAAATAGACTTTTCAACGCGTGAAGTAAATACACAATCTCATCCTAGATATAGAGACTTCTCAACCCTCAGTGAAGTAAACATACAATCTCATCCTAGATATAGATTAGATTTAGCTATTTTACATGCTTTTAAGATAGTACTTTATATTTTAATAAGATATTAGGCATTTTGGTGCTGAATTGCTATACAAGAACTATCTGCAATTTGGTCTGTCCAACTATGAGTTCTGTTGCCAAAGTGCCCTCCTTATCTCAACCAACATTGTTGTTCTAGAATCAAAAACGCGTCACTAAAAAACATATCCTCTCCTTCCTTCCATGTCCTTGTCTCAACCAACATTGTTGTTAAAGTATGTAGTTAACTCTCGATCATTATGACTTGGTATTTTGATTGACTTAACTTCTTTCAAAGGTAATTTTCTAAAACTAATCTCAATCACTTAAAAACTCTCATAGCTAGTCATTTTTCATTGCATGGTTGCTAGTAGATGTCACAACTCTATAGAAACAGAATTTGTATCCTTTTTCATTAATTTGTTTATATAATGATTTATTAAATTTATTTCCTTTGCACTAATTAGATATAAAGAAAAGTGCATTGGAGTTGGCCACTGATGAGTGGTCACAGGTTATGGTGGATCCACACGGTGGGTTAGAGAAAAGATAGTTCACACTTCCACCTATATGACTCGATTGGGCGCCTGTGATTAGAACTCACGCATATCAGGGTTAGACTCGCACACAGAAAGGATTGATGCCTTGAAGTGTGGGCTAGATCCACCAGAACAGACAGTTACAATCAACAAGATGGCATGATCATGAAATGCTTGTATAATGTGCATGTGTGGGTTGAAAGCTTGAAATGTACATTTCTTTGCATAGGAAAGTCACATGAAGATCCGGATACCATTTTTGCGATGTACACGGAAAAAGCTTTCATATGATACCCATATTAGGGGGGGTTCCTAAATTTTAGGAGATCCCTAAATTTTAGGAGCCTCGAATTCGCTTAAAAATGCTAGTCCTAAAAAATAGGGATGTCATTCTAAAAATAGTAAGTTCTGTACTTTGACTGTGCTTACTAAATTTGGTTGTTTCTATTCTTGATAGTATTCAACCCAAAAAGGAAGGCCATAGAGAAGAGACAAGTGTCAAGACACTTGTCACACAAGTTTTCAAGTGTCCCACCACTTGTCACATCTTATGACATGTGGCTGGACACTTGTCTTGTGCTACTCCACTTTCTCCTTTTGTACTAGCTCTCCCCTCTCCTATAAATAAGAGCTCGTTTTTCTTCATTCAACATCATTTTTCTTTGCTGTAAACTCATGTACAGCACCCACAGATAGCCAGAAATTGGCCCCATCCATCCCCATCATCATCCCCCACTTCTCCATTATCAAATTCCTCCATATTCCCTCTTCTATCACTGTTGTTTTACAAGACAGCAAGCCTGTAAATTCATTACAGCACCTCCTTCTTGAGCTCTTTCTTCCATTTTAGCTACAAGAAGCAAGCTCTATCCATGTACTACTGATCAACGATGGAGAAAGGTTGAATTCCCCTTTTTCTTCTCTCATACTGTAAAGAAATCAGTTCTTATCATTGCATAATAGATAATGCATGTGTGTTTGTACATCTTTGCATGATCTTGTGAGAGTGAGAATTACTTCTTCTCACTCTCAGGTTGATTGTAACTGAGCTCTTCCCTAAGGGACTTGGGTTGAGCAGAAATACATTCCTTTGGGGAGGGTTGCCCATCTTCAACCCTCAATCTTGTCTCCATTACTTTTACATTTTCATGGCTGTAATTTTGTGAGTAATTTTCATTTTCAGCTTTAAGTGTTCATTCTCTTTTATATTAAATCTCGAAAACAAGCAAATATCATAATTGTTAAGCATACTACGTTGTTCGGGGCGTTTACAGTGGTATCAGAGCTTTGGCTCGGTCCTCACCCCCAACATTGGTAGTGCTTATAACTATAAGTTTGTTTGTTTTCAGCCCTTGCATTGAGTGCTTGAGCATATTTTTTTTCTTTAGTCTCAATGGATCAATCGAGTGCTATCCTTCAAGCCATTCAAAGTCTTAGAGAGGAGAATCAGCAAATTTGTGAGCAACTTCTCAAACTAGAAAAAGTTGAGAATCCCAAAGAATTCAAGGAAAGAAGCCCATCTACTTCAAGGAAACAAAGCCATACCAATGAAAGGAGCCGATCAAGAAGTCCAACTACTTCTAAGAGGCAATCCCATTCTACTTTAAGAAAGAGATCGTGTCGAAGCTCATCCTCTTCTTCAAAGTCATCTGGCGCCTATTCTGATGGATCCTCTTCTAGTAATGAAGAGTCACACCCTTCTCGTGGAAGACCTCATCATCGTTAAAGGCGTCGACATTCTTCACCCTCGTCTCCATCTTCATCCCCATCAAGCACTTCATCATCTTCAACCTCAATATCCGAGCATGGACGAAGGCATAAGAAGAAGAAGAAGACTAAGTCACTATCTCAACTTGAAAAGAAGATCAAGTTCAGTATGTATGATGGTTCCCGAAATCCTGATCTTCTTTTGAAGTTTATTCGTCAATTTCAAATTTTGTATGGTCGTGACAATTATAAAGAAAAAGAAAAGATTAAGTTTGCAGCTTTACATTTAACCGACTTAGCCCATACTTGGTGAACGGGGTTGGAATATGATCATGCTGCCCCAAAATCATGGCGGTCCTTTGTTCGCCTGATACAAAGCCAATTTCTTCCTGTTCATTTCAAAAGAGATGTAAAAATGGAATGGGATCGGCTTTGGCAAAGGAAAAATGAGTCACTTGGTGACTATACCAAGAGATTTTGGGAGCTACTTTTGAAGGTCCAACATTTCAAGAAGATCGGCAGTTCGGAAAAGCTTAGGAAGTTTCAAGGAGGTTTGCATTTTAAACTTCGTACTGCTCTTAATCATTATCATTGTTCTAGTCTCAGGGAACTCATTGACCATGTTGAGACATGGAAACGGAGCACAATGGCAACAAATCATTCCAAAAGAATGATAAGAAGAGAGTAGCTGATAATGAGGAGTATTCAGCCCCAAATGAAGGACAAAAACAATGGCAAAAGCAGCCATCAAATCAAAAGAAGATGAAGCCCTATGCACCTCCTAATGCTCCTCAATTTCGCTCCAATCTATACCCACAAGCAAAGCAATTTTCCGAAGAAGAAAAGCAACGCTTCATGAAAGAAGGGAAGTGCTTTAAATGTGGACAAACAGGCCACATAGAGAAGCAATGTCCAAACAAGGGACAAAGCAAGGTTTCTGACAACAAGCCTAAGTCGCCAGTGAAAATCAATGCTATCAGTGATGTAGTTGCAAACACAACTCACACTCCAGAGACGCGCAAATTATTAAAAGCTTGGGGACAGTTGCAAGGTAAGCAAGCACTATTCTTGATAGATCTTGGGGCGAATGAAAATATCATTTCCTTGCAATTAGCTAAAGAGCTTGGATTAAAGAATGAAGAGATGGACACTCCGGCAGAAGTTCACCAAGCTTTAAATGCTGATGAAGGTGACACAGTGAAGACTGTGATACCCTACATTGGCAAGCTCAAGTTTCAAATTCAAGGCTACAGTGACGAAGATACCTTCTGTATCGGAGACCTTGATGGTTGCGATGTGATTCTTGGCATGCCCTGGAATCATAGAGTAGATTCAACCATCTTCTCTCAGAAAAAGAAGGTAGAACTCACCAACAAAGGCAAGAAGTACGAGATCCAAGCTGGAGTTTCTGGAGACACCATACCTATGGTAAGCCATATGCAAGTCTCTAGAGCAATTAAGGATTGTGTTCAATGTTGTCTGCTTTATGTCACTGATGTAAAAGATAATATGAATGCTGAAAACCAAGAGCAACTTCAACTCTTGGAAAAGTATAAAGATTGTTTTTTGGAAGATCTTCCTTATCAACTTCCCCCAGAAAGGCTAGAAGACCATCATATTGATATTATCCCGGGCAATTCTCCTCCTAATATAGCACCATACCGTGTGAGCCGTCCTCAACAAGAAGAAATCAGAAAGCAAGTCGAAGACCTACTCAACCGTGGCTAATTAGGCCAAGTAGCTCACCATTTTGTTCACCGGTTCTTCTTGTTCAAAAGAAAGATGGCACATTCAGGATGTGCATTGATTATCGAGCCCTCAACAAAATCACCGTGAAGAATCGGTTTCCTATTCCCAGAATTGACGACATTTTGGATCGTCTAGGAGGCTCAAAGGTTTTCAGCCGCATTGATTTAAAGAGTGGTTATCATCAAATTAGGGTTATACCACAAGATGTATACAAAACTGCTTTCCGCACTTCATACGGTCTTTATGAATTCTTGGTGGTTCCTTTCGGATTAACCAATGCACCAGCCACCTTTAATCGAATGATGGAGCGCATCTTTAGAGAGCATCGACAATATGTCGGTACTTTCTTTGATGATATTCTTGTCTTTAGCAAGAATGAAGAGGAGCATCATCAACACTTGGAAATTGTTCTACAATTACTACAACAAAATCAACTCTTGGTAAATGGTAAAAAGAGTGAATTTTTCATGCATAAAATAAATTACCTTGGGCATGTCATCTCTTTTGAAGGGATTCAGATGGATCCTGAAAAGATCAGGATAATCCAAGAATGGCCTCATCTTCGTGATGTACATGAGGTGTGATCGTTTCTTGGCTTATGTTCTTATTACCGCCGCTTCATCAAGCATTTTGCACATATGGCTTCTCCACTTCATGACCTTACAAAGAAGAAGATCTCTTTCCAATGGAAGGAAAAAGAGAAGGCAGCCTTCACAAGGCTGAAAACAGCTCTTACTTTTGGACCTGTTCTTATCATTCCAGATCTGGTAAAACCATTTGTCGTGGAAGCAGATGCTTGCGGTGATTGTATTGGTGCAGTGCTAAATCAAGAAGGCCATGCCGTAGCCTTTGAAAGCCGCCGTCTAAATGATGTGGAGAAAATGTATGACATTTATGAAAAGGAGCTCTTAGCAGTGGTTCATGCTTTAAAGATATGGAAACATTATCTTTTAGGCAATGAATTCCTTATTAAAACCGATCATCAAAGCTTGAAGTATTTCAAGACTCAAAAGCATTTGCAGGAGAAACATGCAAGATGGGAAAATTTATTGTCTATGTTTCATTTTCAAATTATGTACACTCCAGGGAAACAAAATGTAGTTGCTGATGCACTTTCTAGAGTGCCTCGCATTGCAACTATTACAGTGGCTCATCATGAAGATTTTCAAACGATGAAGAATACTTATGATGAAGATACTGATTTTGCAGTAGTTTGGTCAAATTTACAGCAAGGAGGTTCTCATCCAGATTATTCCATCAAAGACGGTTACCTTCTCATGAACAATCGCCTTTGTGTCACTCTTCTTGTTCGACAAAAGGTGCTTAAAGAAAGTCATGAACCCCCTTATGCAGGGCATAGAGGGAGGGCAGCCACTCTAAGTGCAATTGAGCGCTACTTTTATTGGCCAACATTACGAAAATATACACATAACTTCATCGAGGCTTGTCTGGTATGCCAAAAATCCAAATATGATAGGCAGAAGATTCCAGGATTGTTGCAACCTCTTCCAGTGCCCAAAGATCCATGGGAATCTATCACAATGGATTTCATCTCAGGTATTCCAAGAACACCTCAAGGTCATGATATGATTTGGGTCATAATTGATAGATTCAGCAAACAATCACATTTTATTCCATGTTATAAAACATTGAAATCCGCACAAGCTGCAAGACTTTTCATTCAACATATCTTCAGATTACATGGTATGCCTTTTGAGATCATTTCAGATAGAGACTCCAAATTCACAAGTAACTTTTGGCGTGCTTTATTTGAGAATTTGGGAACCACTTTAAAGTTCTCCTCAGCTTTTCATCCTCAAACTGACGGCCAAACAGAGGTGATGAATCTCACTCTTTTGGATATGTTGAAAGCTTATGTTAGTGAACATAAGTCACAATGGGAGAAATATCTTCCATTATTGGAGTTTGCTTACAACAATACAGTGCACTCATCCACAGGGAAAGCTCCAAATGAAATAGTATAGGGTAAAGTGATTCCTTCTCCAATTATTCGCACTAAAGATAAGATTTTTGCTGCTGATGAGTTTGCTTCAGATTTAAAAACCGCAGTGGATCAAGTTCGAGCCACTATCAAAGTTGCCCAAGAGCGACAAAAGAAGCAAGCAGATAAACGAAGAAGACCTTTGGCTTTTGAAAAAGGTCAATATGTCTTGCTAAAGTTTGATAAAAGCAGGCTCAAACAAGGTTCTGGTCAAAATTCATCTTTTCCAAAGCTCTCCAGTAGATACTTTGGACCCTTCAAAGTGATTGAGAAAATAAATGAAGTTTCTTATCGACTTGAGCTTCCTACTCATTGGAAAATACACAATGCTTTTCATGTAAGTTTGCTAAAACCTTACATAGGACCAGAACCAAAGGAACCCATTACTGAAGATCCCCCAAAAGTTGAAGAAACAGAGCAACTCTTGGAACCTGAAAAGATTTTGTTTCTCAAGGATCGAACCACGAGAAGTGGCCTTGTGACACGAAAATTCTTGCTAAAATTCAAGAATCTACCCACCACAGATGCACAGTGGGTAGATGAAAAATTCATGAAGGATTACCCAAATATTCTACAACAATATCAAGAAGATTTTCAGCTGAGGACAGCTGAATAAAAGCCAGAGGGCTGTCACAACTCTATAGAAACAGAATTTGTATCCTTTTTCATTAATTTGTCTATATAATGATTTATTAAATTTATTTCCTTTGCACTAATTAGATATAAAGAAAAGTGCATTGGAGCTGGCCACTGATGAGTGGTCACAGGTTATGGTGGACCCACACGGTGGGTTAGAGAAAAGATAGTTCACACTTCCACCTATATGACCCGATTGGGCGCCTGTGACTAGAACTCACGCATATCAGGGTTAGACTCGCACACAGAAAGGATTGATGCCTTGAAGTGTGGGCTAGATCCACCAGAACAGACAGTTACAATCAACAAGATGGCATGATCATGAAATGCTTGTATAATGTGCATGTGTGGGCTGAAAGCTTAAAATGCACATTTCTTTGCATAGGAAAGTCACATGAAGATTCGGATACCATTTTTGCGATGTACATGGAAAAAGCTTTCATATGATACCCATATTAGGGGGGGTCCCTAAATTCTAGGAGATCCCTAAATTTTAGGAGGTCCCTAAATTTTAGGAGCCTCGAATTCGCCTAAAAATGCTAGTCCTAAAAAATAGGGATGCCATTCTAAAAATAGTAAGTTCTGTACTCTGACTGTGCTTACTAAATTTGGTTGTTTCTATTCTTGACAGTATTCAACCCAAAAAGGAAGGCCATAGAGAAGAGATAAGTGTCAAGACACTTGTCACACAAGTTTCCAAGTGTCCCACCACTTGTAACATCTCATGACATGTGGCTGGACACTTGTCTTGTGCTACTCCACTTTCCCCTTTTGTACTAGCTCTCCCCTCTCCTATAAATAAGAGCTCGTTTTTCTTCATTCAACATCATTTTTCTTTGCTGTAAACTCATGTACAGCACCCACAGATAGCCAGAAACTGGCCCCATCATCATCCCCCACTTCTCCATTATCAAATTCCTCCATATTCCCTCTTCTATCACTGTTGTTTTACAAGACAGTAAGCCTGTAAATTCATTACAGCACCTCCTTCTTGAGCTCTTTCTTCCATTTTAGCTACAAGAAGCAAGCTCTATCCATGTACTGCTGATCAACGATGGAGAAAGGCTGAATTCTCCTTTTTCTTCTCTCATACTGTAAAGAAATCAGTTCTTATCATTGCATAATAGATAATGCATGTGTGTTTGTACATCTTTGCATGATCTTGTGAGAGCGAGAATTACTTCTTCTCACTCTCAGGTTGATTGTAACTGAGCTCTTCCCTAAGGGACTTGGGTTGAGCAAAAATACATTCCTTCGGGGGAGGTTGCCCATCTTCAACCCTCAATCTTGTCTCCATTACTTTTACATTTTCATGGCTGTAATTTTGTGAGTAATTTTCATTTTCAGCTTTAAGTGTTCATTCTCTTTTATATTAAATCTCGAAAACAAGCAAATATCATAATTGTTAAGCATACTACGTTGTTCGGGGCGTTTACAGTAGACTTGGAATATCTATTTGCATGTTTAAAAAAATGGAACAATTACAAAAAATTTAAAGAAATGGTCTAATTGCAAAATATATGTTAGTATTGCACATGTAAGAGAGTTTTAAGGCCTCATTGCATGCTGTTGCAGACCCTTTTGCTATATCAATTTCAATCTTATCAACATAGAAGTTTTGCAAATCAGCCTACCCTTATTTGTCTCCATCCTACCGTTCTTTTTTGAGCCTCCGTGGTTGTCCTAATTTTCTTCTAGATAGCCATCTTATTTGATATGGCATTCTCATTCTCATTGGTCCAAGAGGCTTGATGACATGCAAGATCCTTTATAACTACAATGGTAAAGAGAGAGAGAGAGAGAGAGAGAGAGAGAGAGAGAGGTAAACTTCTTAGTGAGTGCAACCTATGTTGCTAGTTCTTCTCATTGTTCCGTGTATCGATAAAGACCTTCATACCTAGATTGGACAATGATTGTTGCACCAGTTACATGTGAAAACACAACATGAAAACCGCAAGTGCACAACATAAAAATCACTATTGTCGATGCAAGTATGCATTTTAAGAGGAGGGGAGGCCAAGGCTAAAGAGGAGTAGACTTGTACAAGCCGTTTGGGCAATAGAACAGCACTGAGTGGCCCCTCTTGAAAAGCAAGGTAAGAGTCAAACAAGTGACTACAAAGTTGAACAGTTTATCATTCCACAATGTAAGTTCTTTCTCCAATCTAGGCAGAAAATGTTTGAAAGATAATTTTGTCTTCTATAACCAAAAAAGGGCTCAACATACATGTTTGCTCAAGGCATGTATCATTCGAATTGTGGAGGAATGTCAAGTTAAGTTGCCTGTGTCTTCTATTCTTGGGTGCACATTGATCACTTATAAAAAACATTCCAACCAACAAATTTAAGCCATACAGATGACAATGCCTAGAATACCACATAGCAACTAGCAAAAGTACACGTTTTGGAGCTGGATCACAAAGGGGCAGTTATGCCTTTTGAATATGGTATAAGCACAGGTGGATTGGAATTCTCTCTATTTGGTTGAGAGATCTAAATAAGCCCCAAATGTGGCGAAATTGAAATTGCGATCATGTAACAGATGATTTGGATGGACTACAAAGTTTCAGAACTCAGATCCAAACATTTTTGCTTTGGAACTCACATAAAAAATTAGAGACTGAAGCCACAAACCATTTTGTTCTTGATCGCTTCTCAATTCCACTAAACTAATTGAACGATCTATGCTCACCTTAACAACAATATCCTTCCAAAAAAAGCATCTAGAACTCACAGCATCGAGTGTACAAATGTGCAAATTAAGCAAGTTTTGAAACTCAGTACCAAGCATTTGCTCCAGAGCTCCGTTCACTTTGATAAACAAACTGACTTGGAAAACAGCCAAGCCAAGAAACAAGAAGAAACTATTCTGATCTAGGTCCCTTTAATCCCAGACATTCACTAATTGAGAGATCCACATCAATCCTCACAACAATATCCTTCAACCAAGTATCAAGAAATTTTAAAAGTCCCATGCAGGAAGGTGCAAATGAAGTTTCAGTATGAATCATGCAAATGAGAGAACGATGCACCATAAACACACAACATCCAAGGCATTTATGAGGCACATAAGCAAATGCCTGCTCTCATCATCAATCTATTTGTATGGACATAATAATCCTATGACCTGAACCCAGAACATATCCAGCATGTGTCCTTTTTCTGGTCAATATATGAAAACTCTTATGTTTGTATGAAGAAAAATTTAGCTAGATTCCATTGTTTTGACGAGCTTGAAATGCCAGTATTTTCTGAGCTTTAACAGACAGTAAGCTCAAAATAGAGTTTTGATTTTTCTGTGAGCATGGCTGGACCATAAGCTCACAAATCATAAACATTAAAGCTGGCATACAAACTTGATTTCAGAGTCACAAATGTAATAATCCTGTGCATCTTGATTGCCACCACCTAGAAAGCCAACGAACTGTGCTCTTTGCATCCCCAAACTGGTCTGGTAATTGAACTCTATCTTTCCTTTGAAAATCTAGAAGTGAAGCGCCTTCCTTGTCTTTTGTCTTTGTTCCAATTATAGAGCCACTGATCGATATTGGGCTACTTATATAGCAACCTCACACAACTTCCTTCACAAGCACTTCTTTGGTGTCATCAAGCACTCTTTTACGAAAATCCTCAACCATCATTGGGAGCCCTTTCTTTAAAGAGATTTTAGGCTCCCACCCTAATAGATTCTTTGCTTTAGTAATGTCTGGCTTTCTCATATGTGGATCATCCTCAGTGTTCTTTCTGAACACTATCTTTGCATTCGGATCAATAACCTCTTTTACAACCTGAAAAAAAAAAACGGAGAGTTGTCAAAGGCCTACCCTACTCAACCCTCAACAGCAGTCAGACTGAACAGTGACCACAGCCCTTGAAAGGAACTACCTCAGCCAGCTCCAGCATGGTGAATTCACCAGGATTTCCCAAGTTGAATGGTCCAATATGCTCACCTTCCATAAGCCGCATTAGACCCTCCACCTTCACAAGAGCAACCAAAAGAGATTTGTTTGTGAACTCTATCAACTAAGTGAACTATCTACCAAATTACAACAACCACTATGTTGATAAATGCAATCGCTGCAATTGCTCATGCCACATACCCCTATAAGAATGCCTAAGAACACAATCAAACATAACAACCTTCCAACTTGATACTGGCTAGAAACCAAAGTGAAAGAAAGCAAGTTGAGTGTAGGAGTCTTGTCTTACTAGATCAGAAACAAATTGGAAGCTTCTGGTTTGTTTGCCATCACCATAAACTGTCATTGGCTCTTTCCGCAAAGCCTGAAAGAGTTCTTGTGGCTCAATGGTGTAATATAGCACACATTCACATTACAGAAGGCCACTTCCGAAATTCATAGCACAACAAACAAACAATAACCTGTGCAACAAAATTGCTGACGACTCGTCCATCATCAATACACATTCTTGGACCATAAGTATTGAAAATCCGGGCAATACGAACCTGTCACCATTGCAACACATCAATACTGCTCAAATTTTACATAGCAGACCCAAAATTGACCATTATTATGCTTACGTTTGAGAAGACATGGAGACCTTAACATAGTTACAGCAATTAGGTGACAAGACTTTTTGTAAGCTTCTGCTTAGCCAAGCTAATAAGTACTTAGTACTAAATAGTTTCTTCAACAAGCATCAACTCAAATCATGAAATGCCTCAACTCTTTGTGCACAGTAGGCCAAATGACCACTGTGACAAGTGTGGAAGCTGAATGGACACAGAATTGACTCCAATGCCCAAAACTGCGTAAAGACAAGACAAACACAACTCTTGCACCTAGCTAATGCATTTGTAAAAAGATAAATATGATAAGGCCACTGCTACTAGTCTTCAGCTTTTAAAATGAGCCAGAGTTCCTTCTACAGACCATTGGCAAACCCGATTCCGAAGGACTGACCAATTCAAGATTAACTACACAGCCTTTGTAATTCAGACACATCCACATGACAACCCACAACCTCAAGAACTGGTGCTCAATATTACCAGCCCACTGGTATACCAAGCTATTGCAGGCTAGAGTCTGAGAGTGAAGAACGTGCCCTACAACTAACTCCAAGACTCTGTGAGAGGTTTTCTACACCTCCACATCTTGAAACCCCACTTTGGGCAGTATAAACTAACACTAGCCACCTAAGTGCCGGCCCAACTACTAGCCTCAAGAGATGCCTAACCTTCATTGGCAAGTGTACCGTAAGGTATGGGAATATTTCCTGATCAAAGTGCCACAAATGCACTACTAGAAGCAAATCCACCAACACATCAAGTTGTTGGGCTCCATGGAAAAGAAGAAGGCAGATTTGTCTCCAGACTTATGCCCCCAACAAAAGAGACATGCTACCTTTCTGTCAGTTCAGAGGGTTGGACCAATGAAGAGGCAGTAATATTACCAACCAAAGCATTGCGACTGGAAGCCTCAAATTTCATGCTATTTTTTTTTTCCCCATACACATTTATGTATATAAACACGTGAAATTAATGCCGCTCATTTCTAGGAACACCAGATATCCAGTTGGTAAGGGGCCTAATATGCATGTCACCAGAAAGCTGAACAGACATGAGTGTCCGGGCAACAAAAGAAAATGGGTTGTGCCTAAAACTACGGACATTTAGTTTATAACAATAATAGGGGTCCTCTAATAGACAAAGGGCAACCCTAATGCTCCAATTGCCACAAAACTCTTCACACTCTAGTAATTCTTCTGACCAACTTTTGAAACTTGCTACAACCCGAGACTCACAAACTTGCACAAAAGGATGTGGGTAATAATGAATAGACTAATTGACTAAGTATCGATGGCTCTACAGCACATACGAGGGTTGGCAACATGACGTGATCACTTGACATCAGGTTACAACTAGACTACAGACCAGAAAGATCCTGGCATAGTCAAAACCATCTTAACCAACTTGGACTGAAATAGTAGCAAATGGAAGTAGCAGCCAGTTCTTGTCATTGTACTTTGATATCTAAACATGACCTAACTGCAACTATGAAAAAGCCAAAATCACTCAAATACCACATTTGGAAATCCCAACATGAGAATATGAAAAATGCAACTCTTTTTAGCACTTTGTGATGCAAGGATCTGTGCTAAGCCCAGGTCATAATTTGAATGAATCAGGCACAAGCATCTATTTAAGTTTGCTGATCAAAGATAAACTGTCCTACCTGTGGTATCTACCTTAAAGGATCAATTAGATTCTGGCATAACTGGGTTTCTTCAACTTTAACAGTGGCAAACAAAACAGTATCCTCTTACATGGACTGTAGGGAGCATTTCACTCAACAACTACCCTTTGGAAAACCCTGAGTCCACTATTTTGCAAGCACCACAAAAATCTTAACACACTCCCCCCTTGTACCCCCATGGCCCTCCCCCCAAAAAACCAAAACAACAAAACAAAACAGAGCCGAAAGAAAAAACTCACCTCCACATTTGCACCCCTATGATAATCCATTGTCAGGGTTTCTGCTGTTCGCTTTCCTTCATCGTAACAACTACGAACCCCTGTGGTAACATAGCAATGGTTATGCCAAAGATTGATAAAATAGTTAGAAAAGAAATATGTAAAAATGCACTCAAGCCACTTTTACATACAATATGCTGAAGTACATATCAAGCCACATACCTATAGGGTTGACATTTCCCCAATAAGTCTCTGTTTGAGGATGCTCAAGAGGATCACCATAAACTTCACTGGTACTAGTAAGCAAGAAGCGAGCACCTACTCGTTTTGCAAGCCCAAGCATGTTCAATGTCCCCACAACATTTGTCTTGTACTTGTGAGTCAAGGAATTGTAACAAACAATGCAACATAATACCCAATGAGGCATTCAGAAATGTAATAAGCAATTATGAAAGCAAATTGAACTAAGGCTTACGACAGTGCAAACTCACTAAACTGGCACATCATATACCCATCTGACAATCATATCATGGACTTTGACACCCCATTGTATCACTATGTCACATTCCCTTAGTTGTAGATATTTTATTATACCATGAATACAGTTCATGCGAGCAGCCCAAAAACACAGATAATTAGCCCCCAATTAACAATCCCCTAGACAAGGACCACAAACAAATGGCTGTGCATGATAAAAGTTAAGAATGTGCACAGATCTTTCAATCAAACAATAATGCAAATGCCTCAAAGGATATGATTGTCTTCACTGGATTATGCTTGTAGTGAACAGGTGAGGCAGGGCATGCAAGGTGGTAGATCTGGTCAACCTCCACCAGCAATGGCTCTACCACATCATGTCGAATGAGCTCAAACTGCGGATTGCCAAAATGATGCATCACATTCTCCTTGCGTCCCGTGAAAAAGTTGTCGACCACAATAACACTGTCTCCGCGCTCAATAAGCCTGTCTACAAGATGGCTGCCAACAAATCCTGCACCCCCTGTGACCAGCACTCGCAGAGATTTGCGCTTTAGGCCCAGAGGGATTTTGGCCCCAGGACTCACCAGCTTTCCCGCATAGAGTCCACCACTACTCTGTCTCTCGATCGGCTGTATCTGGAAAGAAGCAACTGATCGCCGTGGTGAGTGCTCCATCTGTGTCTGCGAGTTGAAGAGATGGGGTTGCAGGAGGAAGAAAACAGAGGCAATGGCCATCCCCACGATGACAAAGATGAGGCGTTGCTCTCTCAGCACATAATCGACCGGTCTGGTCCACGGCTTGTTCAGCTTTGGATGGTAGGAATCGCTGAGAGCTTGGCTTTCAGGGCGCCGATGATTCAAATTGGTCTGGTTCAACATCTTTGGTGGTGCAGGACACAGACACAGCAGAGGTTTTTGAAACAAAATCAACGCAAGCCAAGATATTGGGTTTGTGGAAGGGGGAATCAAAAGAATTAAGGATTGGATCGAAGTGTCTATGAGAAACCTGGCTCAGCGGAAAAACACTGATTGTAGGATATAATCAAACGCAAAAGAACACCGATTGGGGCATGTAACAATGAAACGCAACTCCTGATCTAAAGGCGATCTTTTTATCAAAAGCCACAATTAGATTATGAGAGAAATAACCCAATCGGGAAAATTTGAAAGCAAAGAAAAAAAAGGAACCACCCACCAATCAGAGATCTACTCAAAACTAGCGGGAACCTCTGCTCTGGCGAAGGGCTTCAGACAAATCCCGGATTTTCCTTGAAACTGATGAAGGGGAGCAAACAAAACATCCAGAATCAGAATGCAGAGGCCCCCCGAACAAGGGTTCTGCAGCTCAGGTATGAAGAATAGCCATGGCCGGGAACAGAGACAGGCCGTGTTCGGCGTACCTGTGTGTGTATATTTGAGCCGAGAGACTGTGTGTGTGTATGTATAAATATATTAAAGCAGTGATGACGATGGTGGTGGTGATAGTTGTGTGTGGGGGTTTGTGCCTCCCGAGTCCCTACCTGCAATGAGGTTGCGACTTTTCTTTCCCCTGCACCTGCCTCCCCCTCCCCTCTCTAACTTTCCGGAGAAGCGGTTCACTACTGGACCACCGGCCCACCACACGCAATCTCTGTAGAAAGGAAGCACAACACATGCCAATGGTCATGACCAGAGTGGCTTTCTTTCTGGGCCGCCTCCCCCCTTTTGGCCGGCGTTCCCTTTTGGGATGGCCCGGTCCATCCTTCTGGGCACACCCCCTTAACTTTTTTGGGCAGCACTCCTTTGGGGTCACTATGCTAGTTTTCGCAAAACAATGTTTAGGAGAAGTGATGGAAACACAGGAGCCTAGATGAATCAAGTGAGGATTCCTTTATTTCCAATCTATTTTGTTTAAAAGCTTAATTTTTTGCATGCTCTTTCCAAGGCTCTAAATGGCATCTCACAAATACATAACTAAGATGGATTCATCTCTATGGATTTAAAACTTGACATGCAAAAAAAAAGCATCGTTTTTTGAATTTTTGTAATTCACTCAAGATTCAACTTTTTTTTCTGGTGAACATTTGGCACAGCTTTTGTTTTTGTTTTTTTTTTTTTTTTTTTTGCGATGGGGTGGGTGGCTTTGGGTTTAGGTCATGCTTTAGGCCTAACCCCTTCAAGCTCCTTTCCCTTTTGATTTCTCTTTCTAGAAAACATAATCCAACTTGTCACATTTTGGCCTCTTTTGCTTTTGGGTTGGAACAATTCTTCTTATGGAGACCAAGACAAGTTGTATAGTTTCAACACGCTTGGAGCAATTCACGCAAGTGATGCTAGATGTGTAGAAAATCACTCACAATCCACACACAAAACTAAAAGCCAAGCCATATCACACATCATTGGTACAAAGTATGAGAGTGCCAAAAAGGGATGTGTGTCTACCACATAATGCATAAAAAGTTGCTTGCATATCTTATATTTTAAGCCAGGGATTTAATATTGACAATGCATGTTATCATCTTCATGAAATCTCTAGTGAGTCTCAAGGACATATTCATTTGAAGCACAATGTTCAAATTTGAGTCTTTATTGAAGTGAGGCTTAATGCAATGCTTATTACAATGGCAAGGCCACTTGTAGCAAGATTTATGTTCAAATTAATAACTTTTGATTACCTATTGTTTGAAGGGTTGAAGTCACTTGTAGCAAGGTGCGTATTCATATTTGAGTCTCTAATAATGACTTGACGTGACACTTACTCTATCATAGTGTAGAGAAAGGGTCATATTCAACTAGCACAACACTTTATGGGTCAAGCAATCATCTTCTATTTGCTTTAGAAGTCTGGTAGATGATTTCCTGTTGACTTGATATAACCATTCTTATTCTCATATTTGATGCAACTAAAGTATTGTTCTCATACTATAGAATACATTGTATCAACTTGTTATTAAAGACAACAAAAACATGGTGTCTTTGTAGTTTTATCCATGTACATGTGGAGACCCTATAGCTACATAGAGAGAAATGGGATTTTTGGACCTTTTACATGATTTCAAGCATGCAAGAAGTTTACAATGTAGTATTAAAGAATGTATCAAATTATCAAGTGATCTTGATCTATGGGTGATCACATGAAAATTGCATACGCTAAACATGTTCACATTTTGGTTGGTTAGACATCAACCATCTTTCCTACTACCCTTTACACACAAGGAAACACATAATCATTTCATGTTCAAATGGCAAATAGCTTGTGTCCACTAGTTTTCATACATTAAGTACATGCCAAAGCCTATTCTAGCTCTTCTTCTTTATTGATTGGTGGATTTATTGGAAGAACAACTTATAGGAAGGGAAGCTTCCCTACCTAAAAGAATAGAGAAAATGGGTAGGGAAGGTAATATATGCAATTAAGAAAGCAATATGGACTTAAACTTGTGTTAAAAGGGCCGCATCCTTACCACATAGAGTAGGGTTTTCATTTGTCCCTCAACTCATAAGCAAGTAGTCCCCCACCTTGTGTCTAACCATCCTTACATAAGTCATTTACCTACATAATAAACATAAAAGCATCATGACTTAGGGAGGGGAAAAGTAAAAGTCTAGGCAAAAGTTGTAAATGTAACTTAGCTAGAAGTTGCATTTGGAAATGCTATTGATATCCTCTCTCATTGGAAAATGTTAGTCTCATTCAGATGTTGGAATTTCATTAAATTGAACAAAAAAACACCTAGCTAAGTTGAATTGGACAATTTTAAAATTGCAACCATGTGTTGATAGTGGTTCTACTAGAATGATATAATTGGTTTAGATCCAAACTAGGCCATAAGCATCGGTCATCATATTATATAGATGAACACACTTTCTCTTATACTTCACAAGACACATATATGCATTCTAAATGATTATCTAGTCCCTATTGTTTCAACTCTCCACATCTCTTTCAAACACCTTAGCACTCTAGCCTCTTACTTGTTAGCATTGCCCATTAGGGCATATACCATTATAATCATGTGACAAGGTGATTCTTTCTTTGAAAAATTACCCCTAGTTAACTTGAGTTTAGTGGCCTAGTTTTAGACTTGTTTAGTCAAGAGTTGATTTAGTTTAGTTAAAGTTCACTTTAAAACCTAATTATTTTCATTTTAAAAAAACTTGGGAGACCTATTGCCTTTTGGAATTAAGGTAGTGGTAGGAGCTCTTCTCTGAAGGAAAAGGGAATTGCAATGTATGTTCTTGGTGAGAGGGTGAGAGAGGAAGCACATGAGAGAGGTAGGTATTCCTTTGGAAAGTTACTATAGAGGTTTGTTGCATATCAAAAGGGTATGCAATAGAAGAGGCACCTCAACCTACGCAACCTCTTGATGTTGATGTTGCGTCAAAAGCTCAAAAGGCTAGTGATGCATGGAGTTGGAGTATGTTGATGTGGTTCGTAATGATTATCGTGACATGCTCAAGGTGGAGAAAGAAACGTGCCTTGATTTCCAATTCTTTAATGACACGAACAAGGCTAACTATCTCAATGAGGGGCAAAGAGTATTCTAAGCTCCAATGCTATTTTCCTTTCCTTGACTCAAATAGCAATATGCCTCATACTCCATGGCAGATGTTTTCTTTTATTTCCTTTCAAGGTTTCCTAATTATTAGGAGTTTGAGGTGGTTTTCTCCCACCTATTAATCTATGGCCACTCTGCATCAATTTAGATTCATGGGGATAGGATTCACTTTTGCCCTCCTCCTTGCCCCTTCTACTGAGAGGAATTGTCCATTGTGTAGCACTATTGGTTGTAAGGGTGATTATGTATGCACCATTACGTACTTTGCCAATCTCACACTTGAGATGAGTGTCATGTTTAGGTTACTTTCCCTACTTCCTTGACTAGCATGAAGGCGAATTTCCTACCATTGCAACAACTCTTGAGGAGCTTTTGCATATGCCAATACATTGATATGGAGTCATGCATTCTGACAAGAAGACTTATATATTTTAAGATTGTAGACAAGATCCACTTAAAATTCTAGAATTATATGATGCTAATGGGATTGATATATTTAACTTTAAACCCTTCCTAGATGCTTGCTATATTTGCAAGGAATTGGATTATTTCTCCCAAGATTACCTCATGAAATTTAGTGCTAAGTATAATAAAGAGGTGCTTGTGCTAGTGGAGAACCTTTTCAAGACGAATCAACAGCTAGAAATGTAATTAGTTCATATGAATGTGTCTCAGAAGAATATTGGTGGTATTGTGCCTAGTAGTGGTTCAAATGCTTGGGCAACCCTAGGACCTAGTTTAGGGAGGAGAGGCACCCTCTTAAGGTTAATCCACCTATGCAACATCAATAAGCTAAAGAATCACAACAATCAAGATCTTTTAGCAGGTGTAAGGATAATCCTAAAGAGAGTGCTTTGGGTGCAAAGAAAGGCTAGAGTAAGGAAAACATTTCTCTTAAGACAATGGCATGTAAGCCCTTAGTTTAAAAACATGTGTTTATTGTGTTGGATGATTTGGATAATGAAGGCCATTTTGATCCATATTCAATAATACATGAATATAGTAACAAGAAAATTCACTTGCATGTCATGGAACATCTATGTGTTGTGTTCTATAAGTAGGAAGAAAATCATTGATGCTCTCTTGAAGCAATATTAACCAAATATTATGGTTATGCAAGAGGCCGATTTGGGGTTGAGGATTATTTTGCTTTGAAGTTTGAGAGTTATGTCTCCTTTTACGATGTGTTTGAAAGAGGAAAGTTGATACTTTAATTTTGATTAGTGATGATTTTAAGCCCTTGAGCATTTGGATCAAAGGGATGTAGGCATGTTGCGTGCTAGTTAGATGGGGAGAGAGTAGATGTTTACTACATAGATGCATCTAATGCATTGGTTGAAAAAGCTCCTCTTTGGAAAGTTCTTGAAGTTGGTTTTTCTCTCAATCTTGATGTTGAGTGACTAGAAAATGAGTACTGAAGGGGGTAGATTTGTTACATAGAACCACTTGCATGATTCAAGAGGAGATATGTGCATGGGAATACCTTGTGCTATGTCATTATCTTAGAGATGTACGTTTGATGATGACCAATAATGAAGTCCCCTTTTCTTAGCATAATCATTGTACAAACCAAACTTGGAGGGTGGTTTGTTTGGACAAAATGTATGCTACATGTGGTGGCTCAGTTGTAAGTGGGCAATTTGATGTACTTTCAGAAGTACTTGCATTGGGTTATGTTACTATCATCATGGTATCTTGGATTGCCTATGTTGTAAGGTCTATCAATGACTATCTTACATTTCGCAAGATAACAAGTTTGTTGCTAATGTTAAAAAGTGGTGGCTTATTACTATAAAGGGTGTTTTTGACCCAAATCTATGTTGGTAGAATGATTATTCCAAACAATATGTTCATTATAAAGTTGAGGTTTGGTCAGAGGAGTTCTCTTTTGCTACAATATTTTGAGATGATGTTGTGGATCTTGTTGATGAAATTTTGCTTTTCTTCTTGTAAGATGTTGAGAAGTTCCTTACAAGGGAAGAATAACATCATGTTGAAAGTGTAAAAGTGTAGTTGAAATCTTGATGGGACATCATGGCTAATGCTCTAGATCATCTCTAATTTAATGCCTTGAAAGTGAAACATCAAAAGGAATTGACTACTTTTGTTCAAGATCATAGTGGTTGTGGTATCACTAATAATTGGGATATCACTTCTATATTTTAGAAACACATATATTCTCTTGTAGCAACTAAGCTATTATACTCTACTAATGATTGGTTACATTATGTTTTTGAATTTTTGGATGTGTAGGTTTATAAAGTGACCTTTGAAGTTATGTTGCTCGTTGAAATACCTTTTTATACTAACGAAATTCAATTTGTACTGTAATCTATGAAGGAGGGAAAATCCCTAGAAATTGATGATTTCAATTTTCAAGTGGAATTATATACAAGATGTGTGTCTTGGTGATGTGTGACCTCTTAAGTCATTTCAAGTCTACTAGAGTGATTGGGAAACATGTCAATAAAGAACTTGTAAAACAGCCTCCAGTCTACACCCTTTAGAGTTTCTGTTTGTTTTCTCTCCACTTAGTCGCACATCTCTGCCCTCCATCTTCCTACTCCATGGAAGCATCTTCTCGGTGCAGAAGACCTAGTGCTTCCATCGAGTCCATAGTCACTTTTAATACACTCAATGATCAGGACAGGTGGGTTCCCTTGACCATAACAAAGGGAAGTTGGATAATCATGCAATGAAGAAAGCAGAAGAGATCTTCAATAGCCAACTCTTTTTTGTCATGCTGGAAGGGTGAGGTAACGGATTTTAGGCTTGGTGGCTCCAAGAAGACAATCAAAGAAGTGTGTGCGCAACATATTTTCATGCATAAGGAGCTTCACCTCGAGCCCACCGCCTCTAGTCTCCCTCTCCAAAGACCCAACTATTGGTACGTTTTGGTTGCATCTACTTTCTAATATGAATTAAGGTCCGTGCTTCTTATTCACCTTGTAATTGATAAGACCATTTGATGTTAATAGATTTGCATCCATCAGGCATCCACATGAGTGGCAACTAGTAGAATATATAATAGATGTTCTAGATGTCATCCATGACTCTGTTGTTTGGTGAAGAGATTTACAAGGGGAGGACCAAACCGGCACTGGCTGAGAGAAGCATATTCTTTTATGACAATTTTTACATACCATCTTCCTCTAGTATTTCAAGAACAAGGAGTGGGTGTTACTAGATTCTAGAGTAAGCGAGAGTTACAAGTGCAAAATATTTCACAAGGTACAAAAATGCCTAAAGCCCAACATTTCAAGTAGTTAAAGCAAGATATCCACTTTTATGCCTATAGCTATTTTCGTGGACTTCTTCTCCAGCACTAAAGTTTGGACCTCAAGAACCGTGTTCCTAGTGAAGTACCCAGGTGGAAACTGTAACCTAGATTTTGCGGATGCAGGCTGGGATACAAAGGTACAAGATGGAATCACCTACAATGTGAACTAGATTTAGTTGTTTGCAAATATATGATTGTCACTCAAAACTTCATCATGACATTTTTGTAGAGAAGATGGCACCATGTTTATGGAAAACTAGTGCCACTAGACCAATATATGAGGGATTTTTCTGGAAATTTATTATAAGATATTGATGTTTGGTTGGATCGTGAACTTTTTATCATTATGAAGGTAGAGTCAATGTGCACATTGTGACAATTGAGGACAAACTTGCACAATGAAGACATCCAACTTCCTACTTCACTTAGCTTCTATGTCGATGTTAAAAAGGTGCATTGCTATTTGCATTATTTATCTTGCTTTACATTCACATGATTAAAGGAATTGTTTGCATGACTTTATCTCTAACTACTCTCTCGATGTCTACTAGGTCCCAATAAGAAAAGAAAAGAGCTTTGCATGTAAAGAGGTAGCAAACAATGTTGTGCATCTACATTGCCATTAGTAATGTAGTAGAACTACCTCCGAGGACTGCACAATTACAAGACATCATGTGTTTATTGCAAAGTGAAGGAAATGGAAAACGAGGCATCAAGAGGAAAAGCGCAAGGAGAAAAAAAGGAAAAGGTGCCCTGCAAGAGAGTGGACCTGGAAGAAATCTAAAAGCATGGGAACAACCGCCAGGAGGAAAGACACAACCATGGAAGCCGTAAGAAGGTGCACCTTTAAATATAAAGACGCACCCAAGACCTCTGTAAAAGAACACTGGGCTCTCACCCATGCAAATTGTAAAGGTAGATGAGTGGTAGGAAGGAAGCTAGGAAGATAGGAGAACAATGGAAAAAAGGGCCTAGTTGCCAGCCATGTAAAAAGGGGATGACCGCCCAAGGGAAAGAGAGTTTTGTATATAAAGTTCAAAAAGTGAATGAGAGCTCATTCTTGGTGTGTGGCAAAGTGAACTCTTCTTCTTCTCTTCTTCTCTTCTCTTGCTTGCTTGCTTTGGAGTGCTTGAGGAAGGGAGTGTGAGTGTGTGAGGGTGAGGGATCCTTAAATCGAGCATTGAAGTAAGAGTTTCATCCCCGAACAGGAGCTTGAGATAGATAGGAGGTTTTGGGTTTTTAATCTGTGCTACGAGTAAGTATTTTTGGTTTTTGATGATTGGTTGAGTAGGAGAAATCATCCTAGTACTTGGCTTTCGATTATTGTTGTATTTAGAGTAGGTTAAGGTGAAGAGATCAGATGGAAAAGTGTAGGGTTTGTTGCTATAAAACAGGCCAAACAGGGCATGAATATGGGAAAAACAGAAAGAAAGAGTGTTGAAGGGGGTTAAGGTCGACAAGAGAAGGGGCAAGAGTGGCAAGAACCTTGTGAAGCAAGGGTTTAATAGCCAAGAGAGCAAGGGGAAGCTCATTTGAAACCCTAGTTATTTGAGAGAGAGAGAGAGAGAGAGAGAGAGAGAGAGAGAGAGAGAGAGAGAGAGAGAGAGAGAGAGAGAGAGAGAGAGAGAGAGAGAGAGAGAGAGAGAGAGAGAGAGAGAGAGAGAGAGAGAGAGAGAGAGAGAGAGAGAGAGAGAGAACCCACTTCCATCGCATCGTTGACAAGTTTGTTGCTCACTACAGGTACACCCACACCTTCTCCTTCATGCATAGGTAGGATTTGGAGGTGCCTAGCTAGTGTGAAGCCCATAATCACTCGGGCGCAATGAATTTTTCATCGACTCGGAAAAAATGTGTCGCATTCGGCCTGTCCAAATTATGCCGATTTTGGGCTGAGTCCCAGAATCGGCCCTCGAACCACTTCTATTTGACCATTTGGCCCACTCGACTCGGACATGTGAAAATTCGGCCTCGGCCCGTTCGTGTATTCGGCCCTTGGCCCACTCGACTCACATGCCCACTGCTCAGCCCCGTCCGAATCAAACACTCGGACCAACTTGCACCCCTGGCCTGGGCCCACCAGGCTGGCCTGGCCACCCAAAGTTTGAGTTCGGCTTAGTCACATTCGGACACCAGACTCGATCGTCCAAATTAGTCACTCGGCCCCTGCAAATTGGACTTGTTGGGTCGAGTTTGATTTTTCCCAAAATTTTTGAAATTTGGATCAGATCACCTAGACATCGGCTGTACGAACATTTGAAGACCATACAGACACTTGAGACACCTTTCTAGCACAAGGAACAAATGAATCAACGAGATGCAGGCATAGAGGCGACACTAGTCAACCATCTAGTGATCCAGCTCGTCAGCCACATCAAGTAGAGTCATAGAGCGCTAACAAATCGTGACTAAGCGGAGGGCATAGCAAAGAACCCTATGAACTAGTGAGGACGACCAAAAACCGAGCGTACAAGCCTATCAGGCTAAACCCATGATGAGAGTGCTAGAGCTGTCTAGACACTTTGTTTTTCACTCACTCTGATTTCGAGCCCTCAAAGCACACTTGAAAAGAGCTAAAAGCTTGATTTCACACACAATGCATAGAAAAGAACACACACACACACACACACACACGCGTGCGCATAGAGTGAGGGTAAGTTGAGGATTGGTTATAATTAACAAGGAACTCACCTAGAGTTAAGAACTTGAAGGAACCCACCAGTAAGAGAACTTGAAGGAACCTACCAGTAAGAGAAGACCCAAAGACATAGAAGGGTGATCGAATCCCCACAGGTAGGCCCAAGCGAAGAACACATCCAAAAAGCCGGAGTAACAAGGACATTCACTATTGTGGAAGTGGATCTACTCGGCCTTATCAACTTGATCAACAACTTGGAAGAACATGAAGCTTTGGACATGGAAGAGGGCAGTTCATGCCGTAGAAGCAATGAAGAGCTGGACCTAGGCGATTTTCCTAAGGCCGTCCAATAGTTAATGCACAAATACGATGTTCAAACCTGGCTAGAACACAAAGGTAGATCTATAGAGGACATCATAGCAGATCTCGAGGAGGAGAGGAAGTTGACATGTAAAGCTCTTCAAGGCCTAGCTACATACAACCAGGATTAGTAAACTAGGAGCTTGTGCCAGAGCATGGAAATGTGAGAGATCCATAGAGTGCTAGACCTAGCAGGTATAAATCGATTGGAGAGCGAGAGAGTGCTAGAGGGAGACCTCACACTGAGTGAGCAACTGCCAGATAACACGGCAGTAGAGCAAAGCACTGCAGCATTAACAACATCATTGCTAGCAGGGTTAGGAGTTAACCAAGGCTCTAAGAGCCAATAAAAAATTCTTATGGTGGCGAAGCAACTGGACAAATACCAAAAGCAAACGACCATCCGTATAGCTTTGTGGAGTAGTTCGAGCAAGTCTGCAAGGCCAATGGCCTTACTGATCCTACTCAACGCTCCTAAGCTTTTTGACTATGCTTAGGTGACAAGGGCTGGAATTGGTACATGAGTTTGGATGTTGCAGAGCGTGCTAATTTCAATGGCTTGAAAAATCTCTTCATTAAGAGATTTTCTGAACCTAGGTACTTTGATAACCTACTAGTGTGACTCATGAACGTCAAGTAGAGAGAGAAAGAGGATATTCGAGATTACGTGACCCATGTGAGGAGCCTCTTCAAGAGAATCCCAATGGGTGAGAGACCAATCGAAAGAGTAGTATCCATGGTATTCATTAGCAGAATACAAAGTGAAGAGCTCTACAAAGCCTTGGCTAGCAACTCGAGCTTGGAACGAGACGCACTGGCAAGGGTCTTTAAGGAAGCTATTAGAGTGGATGACCAGCTCAATGAAAGACACTCCATAGGCTTGAATCGAGAAGAGTCCAATACCAAGAGTTACGAGAGGGCCTCAACACCGAGTGAGAGAGCAGGACCAAGCATGCAGGACAAAGGAAAGGGCAGTGATTCGGGACAAGAGCTAGCAGAACTTAGGATGGACATAACCAAACTACAAGAGATGATGAGATGACCAATGTGCCCATATGTCCAATGCATGCATTGTGGCAGGAACCACTTGCCAACCAAGTGCTAGGACCCCAGGTCACGACCTTGCGCTAATCGTGGTAGGTTCAGCAATGACGCCATGCATTGTAGACTACCTCAGAGACTCCCATACTAATGCCAGGAGGCATATTTCACGGTGGATTCCGTGAGGTTTTACGGTGGATTCCGTAAACTTTGATGACCGGGGCTCATACACAAAGTGGATTCTTTGTGCGAGAAGTTGATGGGGACGCCTGTCCTTTTCGGGCGTTTCATTAAAAGGACAAGCGTCCCCATCAACTTCTCGCACAAAGAATCCACTTTGTGTATGAGCCCCGGTCATCAAAGTTTACGGAATCCATCGTAAAACCTCACGGAATCGACCGTGGCATGGAATCCACCGTGAAATATGCCTCTTGGCATCACATACCTGCAGCCTTACAGTCAATCCTATCTTGAGAACAGGCCATTGAACTTCTTTGGAAGGGGATCCCCATTTTCTCTCTCGACACCTAATGATGCTAAGTCGCCCATCTCTAGGATGGAAATAAATCCTATAGGTATCCCTAGACCACATGTACCCTATGTAACCCACCACCGAGTGACGCTCCAATCCACTATGTGGACGAGCCTAGCAGTGATGAGCCTTATGTGTTATGTGTCATACGACGAGGAAGGCAACACAATCCTTATATACTACCAACCAGTGCCTATGATGGCATTAGGTAGGGGGAGAGGCAGAGGCCTAGGAGCACAGACCCAAGAGCTGATCGTGTGTTGGACTTGCGGTCACCCATGACACATTTCTTCATGCTGCCTCGAGAGAGGGAGCAAGCAAATAGAGATAAGGCAGACCTGAGATGCACTGAGTGTGGAATCACTCACTTCTTTGTCAATTTCCCTAGGCAGAGGCCATTCTCTAGTTTGGAAAATGAGCCATTGGTTCCATTAGGGTAGTTCAGTGTCGAGATACTCAATGGGGAGGCCACACCTATCCCGTTGCATGTCATGACCCGCGCGTAGACGAAGTAGGCCGACATATCATTGCCATGGTCTAGCAACCTTGACGCAACCTCAGTTAGAAAGAAGAGTTGGAGATGAAGGAAGAAAAGACCAGACACTAAGGTCACCCTCAAAACTGAAAGTGCCACACCACTGCCGATTGGAAGGAAAGTCATTGACACAGAGGAAGAAACGTTGGCCCCACAAATGACTTAAAAGAAAAGTGTTAAGGTTGGGGAGTACCCCAACCCGAAACACAACTTGAAGCCATCAAGAAGGTGAAAGAGTGGGTGAATGAGGCCCAGGAGTACCTAAAGGATGCTGAGCCCATACTAGAAGACGAGATCAATGATCTCTCAAGCCTAGAAAAAGTCTAAATGCTCTGAGCTAGCAAACCAGTCAAGGCCATTGGCCAAGAACTGTAGACTTAGGGAAGAGGCAAGTGACTAGCAATCTCCTCAATACACTGGTGACCACCCCTGTAACTATAAGCTTAGGTGACCTACTTAGGCCACATCCAATGCTATGGCTAGAGCTGAAACAGTGGGTTGAAGAACCAAATGAGCCAGTTATCACAGACTTACCTGAGCACGATGCAGAAACTCAAATACTGAGTCTGACGCTGCACTCCATATCTAAATCCTTGCACGTTAATGCCTTTTGGGAAGTACGGAAATGCATGTAGTTCTGCTAGTCTTAGCACTGGGGGACGCCTCCAGAAAGGGGATTGTGGATACGGGGGCAGGAGTGAGTGTGCTAAGCCATGCGGTACTCCAAACTTGGGGTAATCCACTGGTCGAGACTGCTAGGTTCAACGTTACATTGGCTAAAAGAATGAAGGTGAAACCATTCGGAGTGTTGAAAAATTGGCCAGTGAAGATCGCGGGAATCCAATTCTCTATTGACTTCATAGTCATGAAGGGAGTGGATTACAACATCTTGCTAGGTCGACCCTGGATGCATAATGCGAGAGTCGTAGAGGACTGGGGCAACGGTCTTATCTTCTTGGGCAATCAAACAGATGCCGTAAGAGTGGAGATGGACATATGGAAGACTACGCCTCTCGACTTGGATGCCATCTCCACCATGCTGAAGGGCGACGAATAGACTAGGGGATCCTATGGGGCCCTTACCAAGTATATCCCATGCCCTGAGGACGAACAAAACTAGATGCATGTTCTTGCTACCATTGACTTACCTTTCTTAGACACCGACGAGTACGAACAAGCCATCAAGGCAACCAGCAAATCCAAGGACACACCCTTAGTGCTAGTTTGCATGATGACTGGAAGCCTACATGGAAGAACCAACCCTATTGTGTTGCAAGTCCCGAACAATAGATGAGAGCTCTTGGAGGTCCTGGGGTACTTGATTGACAAGTTGGTTAGCAATCCATCAATGAATCTTAAGACACTCCGAGATCTCTTAGACGATTCTGAATGGCGATGGTCCAAAGTACACGATTTAAACTTGAGATACAATTGGGCCTTAATCCTCAACTAGCAAGAAGAGATATGTCACAACCTGGAGAATGATGAGCAACTGGACGAATATGAGGACTGATGTTTCTTCAGTGATGAGAGCAGAAGGAAAATTGATACCCTAGAATATGACACTAGGGGATATATGATTGAATAGATACGAGTAGACCCCAAACCATGCAAGCAGAGTGCCCTTAGAGTAGTGAAAGGAGTCTGACACAAGGACTGTGATTGAACTTGGTTGGAGCACACAGGTGCAATCGACTACAAGTAGGCACGCCTAGCCCCCCCAAGTGACACACCACTGCTGCGAACAAACTCATCTTCTGAGCTACGACCACCAGGAGAGAGCCCCTCTTCTAGCAAAGATAGAGAGTTCAATTTTGAATCGAAAGTTAGCTCAGATAGTGATCCTAAAATACTTCAAAGCCCCAAAGACTGGATGCACCAAGGGGGACCTACTTGTCCACCTAAGACATCGATGATTAAGGGAGGAACAACAGACACTACCTAAAGAAACGTAGATAAAAGAACAACGAAAACCGCAAGACTTGCTGAAACGATTTACGAAGTTCAAAAAGGGAGATAGGGTGGTGATATTGCTATGAGCCAAATGATAGGGGCAAGCAAGTGAACCAATCAAGGGACCTGCCAAGGTCAAGGAGGTCAATTTAGCCAGGGAAGGGGAGACCCCACGACCTGTCTTTATAGCCGATGACTTGACCAAGAAAGAGGAAACATGTCTCATTTCTCTCTTGCAGGAGGATATAGACATCTTTTCTTGGTCCCTAGAAGAGCTCAAAGGGGTAGACTCGAGTGTGGTGACTGATGCTAGGAGGCATATTCCATGGAGGGGTAGACTCGAGTGTGGTGACTGATGCTAGGAGGCATATTCCATGGTGGATTCCGTGAGACCACGGTGGATTTTGTGAGTTTTTTATTCCACGGTGGATTCCGTGAGGTTTTGCAGTGGATTTTGTAAAACTATATTATTTTTCGAGGCTTATACATAAGTTGGATTCCTTGTGTGAGAAGTTGACAGGGACACATGTCCTTTTTGGGCATCATGTAAATTTAAGGTGCACATGGGTGATTCCCCAAAATATATATTTAAATTAATGGAAGTTTATGAGTTTAGAGTGCACTCGTATTAAATTAAGGTTAGGACAGAGTTCCAGCCTATTTATTTATTTTGTAGCTGAAGATTGCTAGGTATTCACTTTTGTCAGTTTAATTTTATTATTTTCTAACAATTGTGAATGCTTCAGTTGATGTGTAAAGCAGGCAGCGATGGCGTTGGGAAGCACTGGTCGCGATAGCGTGTATTCAGATTACTTAGAAGAAATTATCATTTTTGATGGGCTTGCACCTTATCATTAAAGATGTGGCATTAATATTTATCTAGGCGCGCTTATTTATGGAAGCCCTTGACAAATATTTATTATTTTGTATGCGCCTAGGTGCTCGATTTAAATATTTCATTATTGGACATTGTATTTGGGCACAATCCAACTTTTGGGCCGCCCAACAACAGCTTTATTCTTTATTTGGACAAAAGCAAACACAAAAGCCAAAGCATGCTAATTGTAAAATTGGGCTATTTTTGAGCTTTGAGATGAATAAATTTATAAATACATGCCTTGTGAAGCGCTCACACAAGGCATGGGGGGAGATGTGGTTGCCTACCCTCTTTCAAGATGTGGCATGATTTGTGAAGCATTGTGATGAATGCCAATGGACTAAAGTTCCGATTCGTAAGGATCACATGAAGCTAGCCCCAACTATCGCACGCCAACCCTTCGAGAAATGGGGGATTGACTTCATCGGAACCCATTAGTCATGCGGCACAGTATTCACAAGCTAAATACATCATTGTGGCCACTGATTATCTAAAAAAATGGGCAAAAGCACAACCTATGAGAAAGAATGACGCTAGAACCACCACTAAGTTCCTATCGGAGCAAGTGATCTCACAATTCGGATGCCCCATCAGACTAGTTAGTGACCAAGGCACACACTTTATCAATGAGGTGATAGCTCACCTCCTGTCCTCCTTTCTAATCATCCATCGAAAATCCATGCCTTATTACCCTCGAGCAAATGGTCAAGCCGAATCCACGAATAAAATCTTAATAAACATCCTAACCAAAGTCATCTCTGCTTCACGCAGTGATTGGGATAATAATCTAATGGCGGCCTTGTGGGCCTACCACATAGCTTACAAGATGGCTGTAGGAAAAACCCCCTTTAGATTGACATATGGTACAGAGGTGATCATATCCTTGGAATTCTTCATACCAAGCCTCAGGATAGCCCTTCAAGAGAGATGGGATGGGAATGAAGCATGGACAGAATGCTTGATTCAACTCAAACGCTTATCGAAAACCTGGCTTCTAGCCACCCATGTGCTAATATGCGAAAAGGCAAGATGCAAACACTGGTTTGACAAGCAAGTCAAGCAGCATAACTTTGAATAGGGAGACTTAGTGCTACAATACTCAATCAAAGGACATAAGAAAAAATTGAAGTTTTGAGGGCTAGGCCCCTTTAGGCTTCGAACCATTAGCGGAACTAGCAATGTAGAGCTCGAAACCCTGGAAGGTGAGAGCATAGGCTTTTTCAGCAGTCGCATAAAGAAGTATTTCCCTTCCACGCACCCATTGCATGAGCCCCCAATGCTAGCACCTCTTGTCCATGTATGAGTAGCCACTCTCACTGAGATGGATGATGAGGATGAGGAACCGGTAGAACTAGCTTACCTAAGCATGACGGTCATTAGCAAACCACAATTGCAACCCACTAATGCTAAGCTTAGCCCTTATGGAGGCCAACCTTACACACTTTTGGGAAAGTGCAAGGTTGCTATTTTTATCGAAACTGAAAGCATGCCGGTAATCTTCTGTGTGTTACCCAACACTAAAGATGCATGCACGACGTCGCTATTAGGACGAACCTTTAAGAAGCAAGCTCATTGCAATGTTGACTACGGGTCGCAGCGTATCCACCTAGCCATGGGCGATGTCTGCGTAGTTACCACTTTCAGCAAAGGCAGCATGACTCCTTCCAAGTCCGTAAAGCCACTGGTAGAGAAAATCACCGTCAAGTCTAAGGAGGGGGGTTGTGACTCGTCACTTTGCCAAGCCTCAATGCCAGCAACCCATTGAAACCAACACTAAAGCCCATGAACCCCAGTTCAAATGGGTACCTAAACAGCAACTGCCACCTAGAAACAGAAACCCATGGCCTTGCAAGGCTAATGACCCACACTCGAAACCTAGGAAGCCAAGACGAAACCATAAACATCGACGTACGGTCAAGTTGTGATGGGTCCCCAAGACCTTATTGCAAGCGCAAGACTACTATGCGAGTAAACATGGATTTGGCTACCAACAACCAAAGGCCCTACTCAAACGCCACCCTTAAGCTTGACCACATGAAACATCTCATCAGAGAGACTCAAACCACAAGAGAATTAGGCCGCTAAGTCCATAGAACCTCCAAAGCCTAGCTTAGTAGGGCATAAACCAATCTATCGCCCAAAACTGCAACCTGCTACTAACAAACCAACCACATCTAGTCCTGGTGATACCCCTCAGATCTCAGAAGCACCTAGTGGCATATCAACCGCAACTACAACCAAGCCCATCGAACATAAGGCCAAGCTACAACCTCAGGAACAAACCAAGCAGCAAACATTAGCTGCTGAACTCTCTAGCGCTGTCAAACCTCAACCACCTGTGCTGGGCTTAGACCCTCTTATGAGCGATGATCAATTCTAACCTTGGCCACAGGCTTAGTTGAAAATACTGGGGACGGCTTGGTTGCTTGCCTCCGATGCTTGGACACTACTTTCATGAAATTGACTAAAAGTTACGATCAACTAGACTTAGGCCTCTTGGCAGAATCTATAGCAACGGTAGTACGAACACTCCCTTGCTCTTGGGAGGAGTCAGAATTTGTATTCGTTAAGGCTTCCGAAGCAGCTGATGAGTTAATTGCACCTAAGATATCCAAGGAATAAGCAATCAAACATCGTCTCATTACGTCATATAGCAAGAACATGATGATGGCCACAAACCAAGAGATCACGAAGTTGAGACATGTTGTTGACAACAACTCATTTTTTTTGAGGAAATGGTACGCTCTACGATTGCAATGGGAGCTAGTGGGATGCCAAATAATAACTAACATTGAACAACAATGCGCAATCAAGGCATCGGAATATGACCCAACCTATGTAGCTCCAACTTCCTATAGGGTATTGACTACCATTTGTAACTGACCCCTGGAAGAACACATTAAGGGACATCCTTATTTAGATCGCATCCTCACTGAGGAAGAGCTGCACATTGCTAGCCGTGTGGACTCTGACGACTTCTTGCTTGATGTCCTCACTTATATTACGCATGCTGGTATATTCCCTTTAGACATGGATAGCTATGCTACTTTAGAATAAAACCCTAATTTCTATGCTTGGCTCTTGTGACAGTAAAACATTAAGATTATGTGATGTAGGCCCTTCATTTGCTAAACATTCAATCCTAGGAAGGATTCTTCTCAATTCAAAAAAGGGGGGGGGGGGGGGGTACGGTGAATCAAACCAAACGCATAAGGAGAACAATAAAAGCAACTTGTAATTGAGAAATCGACAATAAAATTTGAAATCAATAGACTTAAACTACTTGGAGGAAAAGTTGAATTATGTACTAAAAACAATTTAATTTGCCAAGCATGAAGTCTGTTCTTTCAGCAAGTGACTATTTGGAAAAGCACTAATGGCAAACCATGGCTTATGACAGGAGCTGAAGATGTCACAACGAGCCCATCGCCTACCCTTCACGAAAGAGGAAAGAGAAAAGTACGACCTCTCCCTTGAGAACCGAGCATACAACCAACTCAGGTTTAGGAGCATCCACAACATTGAAGGGGTAGTGACCAGTGAGGAAGCCATCAAGAGGATCGTGGACCAGTGCAATCTCACCACGTATATCGAAAAGTTCAGTAACCACACTAAGTGTGTGGAATTCTTGAGGACGTATGATCCCGATAAGGAGAGTGGGGTAGTGTCCTTGGCAAGCAGAGAAGGAATCAAGCAGGTGTAGGTCTTGCTCAGCAAGGCCTTAGTGGAAGAAAAGTGTCTTGACAAATGATAGTATATGCCTCCAGGACCCCCAACGTAGAAGTCAGGTTGCAAGCCAAGGTGATCCACTCTCTCTTCTCCAGCCTAAGATATAGTTTGCTCATGCATAGGATCCACGTGCCCGTGCTAGAGAGCATGGTGGCTCATTCGCTGCATGAAGTGGATCGGAACGCATGAAAACCATAGATCAATTAGCCAGGACACTAGCCCTTGGAAGTAGATCGGCGGGTGGAGAATCCCTAGCATTGAAGGGAACTGACAAGAAGAAGTCCTCAGTCAAGGCCTCATTCATAGGGTATGGAGGAGTCTTGACCGCCCTTATCCAAGAGGCACAAAACGGAGAAGAGGGATCAGATGAAACGCATGAGAGGTCACCTCCTCATCATGACAAAGAACAATTAAGTGAGAGGACGGTTAGTGAAGAAGAGGGAGAGAAAGAAGCTCAATTGAGCAAAGAGGAAGGCGAAGATGCCTAAAAAGAAGACGATAGAGAAGAAGTGGTAGGAAGAGTGGAAGAGAAAGGAGGAAATGGACTTACTAAAAGCCAAGGATGAGTCAAAAAGAGCCAAGGAAGAGACGAGGATAAAAGCCACTGAACAGGAGGAGGAGTTGAGAAGAAAAGAAGAGGAGGACTTGGCACAAGCTGCGTACATGTCCATAGAGCAGCAGTGCAGGCAGGAGGAACTAGCAGCAGTGAGCTTGCCAAGGCAGAACAAGCTGGGAACCAATGGCCAAGCATTAGAAGACTTACCTCCACCCATCCTAGAAGGAAAGGGCAAGGGCGCCCCATCGCAACAATGCAACAATGCTAGGCACCCATCGCAACAATGCTAGGCACCCCAATCACAGTGGATGCCAACAACCTCATGGCATGGGTGTAGTTCCTAGTTGATATGGCACATACCTCAATGCCCACCTTGAGTGTGGGAATCTCGACGACAAGAATAAAAGGATTGGTAGCTATAGATGCCGAATCTCAATAGGGGGCCAAGCGACCAAGAACAGTGTAGCCCGCTGACCAGGACAAGCATGTCAGGGAGCTTTATGCTCAATTGGAAAGGGCAAAGGAGGAGAAGAGAGCAGCAGTGGCAAAGTTGGAAACGAAAATGAAAATATCAAATGTCTTCCAGCTAGAAAAGACCCACCAATTGGCCTTGCAAGAAAAAGAAATCCATATGCTAAAAGTAGAACTGAGGGCCAAGGAAGATGAAGAAGAACAATGGCGAGAAAGACTGGAAGAAGAGAACTAGGAGCTGGTTGGAATGCAAAGGGAGTACAAACTCTTGGTTCTATAGCAGAGGCATAGCTTGAAATGTTGGGGGTAAAGGCGCCTCTGCTTAGCCGCCCGTGTATTACTACACTGATAGTACTCTCACTACACATTGCAGGTGGTGGGCACCCATCACTGTCATTTTATTCTTTATTCTTTTAGTGATAGTTTGAATAAAGGAAGGCTCCATCACACATTGTGACTGTTGGAGTTCCCATTCGGTCTCTCTCTCTTTCTTGCTTTTGCTCTCCCACCATAGCTCTTCCAAGAAAGCTTCGATTCTTCTCACCTTTCAACTGGTATCAAAACATGGTTGCTCAAGCATTCCGACTTGGTTTGTGACTCCTTTAGCTTGCTATCGATTACCTACACACTCATTGGGTCTTCTTCTCGATATCCATAGTCGACTCTCTCGAGCTCCCGTCACTCCTCGGCTTCTCGAGCACCTATTCGGCCCATTTGGGCACCCTCAAGCATTCCTTCACAGGTATTGGAACTCTCTTTTGTTATTTTACTTTAGTCTATAGGTTTTGTGAAGTAGGGCAGCCATGTCCTCTTGCTTCTTGTGATGCCTACTCTCTATCGGTGACTTTGCCCTTCAAGAGGGAGCTCTTGGGGATCCTTGACTGCTCCCCTAACCTTACCTTGACCTTCCCAGCCCTTCCAGAGGCCCCAGATCAGTTTGGGCTAGCTTGAAGACCGACAAAAAATTCATTTTTTACTTCACCCCTCCCTTGGCACTCATTGGCAACTTGAAAACATTTCATTTGGCACTTGGGAACACCCCCTTGATGCTCGACATTGATGGTTATCATTGGCATTGATTTATGGACTAATTTACCTCAATCTAGGACTATTTTCCACAGTCTATAGGCAGCCAGAGACAGTGTTGCATTAGCACTTTATGTTTATGCTTGGTTGGCATTGACATTGGTTGCTCGATTGGTCTTGAATGTGCCCCAAATGCTAGGGGAATATATGCCTATGATGTGAGATGATTTTGGGGCCTAATTTACTTAGTCATTGATTGTCTTACATAGTCCACAAGCAGCCCAAAATAGGGCATCCCTTTGTCATTACACTTTATGCTCATGCTACATAGTCATTTGATGCTCGATTATACCCGATTGGTGCCCATACATATGGGAAAGTATGCCTACGGTTTGTCTATGGTTTTGAGCTTGGATTGAGCCATTGTTTGCTCAATTTTGGATGTTTATTTGTTGCTGGAATATTCAGGGCCAAAGCTCTTTTACTCATGTTTGGATATACCTATTGCATTCGGGCTATGTCTTGGATGTATACATTGATGTAGTGACTCTCAGGGATCGACATAGAGCTTGGATTTGCTCTCGAATCATTGATTGAGCTTGAGCTTGCTTCACATAACATTTGGATCTTCATCTCTAATGTACTTATGGCATGTACTTTGCTTATGTCTACTGATCTTGACATGCTTGGCCTATGCTGCTACTACATGCCCATTACATTGTTTAGAGTTGGATGCTATTGAGCCTTGCTTTGGCTTGACATTTGATTGCTCGGATTGGTTATTTCTCGGCTTGCCAGAGTTATAGTTTGGATGTACTTGATGTCTATGGATGCTATGTACGGATGCTACATGGCCTATATGCTCATGAGATCTTATTGATGCTTGATCTTGGATATTTTGATCTTGACATGCTTGGCCTATGCCACTACTACATGCCTGTTACATTGTTTGGAGTTGGATGCTATTGATCCTTGCTTTGGCTTGACATTTGATTTGCTCGGATTGGCTATTTCTCGGCTTGCCAGAGTTACAATTTGGATGTACTTGATGTCTATGGATGCTATGTACGGATGCTACATGGCCTATATGCTCATGAGGTCTTATTGATGCTTGATCTTGGATCTTCTAGCACTGGTGCTATCATATGCCCTTGTTAAGCTTCTTTGTTTGATATTTACGGCTTTTGTGCCAGTGGGAGCGTCTTGATATGCTTGACAAACATTGAGCAAATGGTTTATGCTACTTAAGCATTCGGATACTTGAGACTGGGATCTTCGCTTGGATGTTGCATGGTTGATATGCGGTGGTCCTCACAGATGTACTTGGGCTGATTTGGGCTTTGCACTCCCTGATCATACACCTCTTTGTGTTAGGTCTTGCTAGTGTTACACTTTGCCCTATTACACAAGGGGTGTGCTAGCTTACTGATGGATTCATTTGACATGCTTGGGTGTTTACTCGATGTCCGTATGACTATCATATGCTAATTTATGCCCGCTTGATGTTGGTTATGCTTTGACAGTCAGTGGTTGACTTGGTGCATTCATTTTGCTTACAATTTGCTCTCATAGTACTTGGATGTAATTTATTACAACAAGTAGTTATGCATGGACTAACATGGAATTTTCATGCTAAATTATCTTAATTTTATGTACTTTTAATGGTACTTGGTGGGTAGCATCATTAACTATTAGTTTATGGTCATTTTGCCTTGGTTTTGGTGGTATTTTGGCTATTTACAGCAGAAAACATCAAGTAGTTTTGAATTGTCTACACCATTTTGGACTGCAGTATGGCATCTTCTTCCATTGACAGTGCTATCTTCAACATCACTAAGCTTGATGGTATGAATTATGCCTATTGGAAGAGCCAATTTTGGCAAGTATTGGTGCAAAAATCTCAAATCAAGCCATTAAGGATGCATGGTGAGCAGCCTGAAACTACGACTGATGATGAATAGGATGAGCTTGATGAGTTATGCAAGTCCACCCTCATCTTGTCTCTCACTGAACAGGTGCATTACAATGTGGTTGAGGAAGCACAGAGTGCTTGACAGCTTTGGGATAAGATCAAGAACCTCTATGACACGAAAGGTCTAGCAAATAAGATGTATTGGCTGAAGCAACTTATGGACCTATGCATGAAGGAGAACATGTTGATGTTTGCTCACTTGAGCCAGTTCCATGCTATTCTCAAGAACTTGACTTCATAGGGCATTACCTTCAATGATGAGGTTACTCCATTGTTTTTGCTTGGGACTCTAAGTGAGTCATGGGATGTATTTCGCAATGTCTTATGTGCTCCTGCTATTGCTTTGAACTTGCAAAATGTAGAGAGTGCTCTTCTGTAGAAAGAGATCAACTGTAAAAACTTGGATGCCTCTCGGGTGTCGCATGCTTTGACTGTTAGAGGCAGATATGGTAATGAAAAGAATGATCGTGGGAATGGCCGTGGTAGAGACTTGCAGAAGTCTAGGTCTAAGTCATGTGGTAAGTCACGTAGCAAATCTCGTGGGAGAAATGCTAATGTGATATGTCATCATTGTGGCAAGAAGGGTCGTATACGCCCAAAGTGTCATGAGTTGTGCAGTGAGAAGCGCAAAGAGAAGGGGAAAGACAAAGTACATGAAAAGTCCTCTGATCGCAGCATTATGCATGTGAAATCCAGTGTGATCTGTCATGCAGACTGATGACTCCGATGGGGAGTACATACTTGTAGCTAGTTCTTGTGATGCTATGCCGTTGACCGAGGTTCACTCTATGTGTGCGCAGTGCTGGCTTTTGGATTCTGGTACTTCATTTCATGTTACACCATGCCGTGAGTGGTTCCATTCCTACCGCATTGTCTCTGGTTCAATTCACTTGGGTGATGACATGTCACTTGCTATTGTTGGCATTGGGGATGTATGACTGCAGTTCTCTATTGGCAGTACTTTTCTGTTATAGGATGTACGTCATGTATCTACGCCTACATGCAGTATTATGTCTGTAGGGCAGCTTGATGATGCTGGATTTCATGTTTCATTTGGGGATTTTGCTTGGAAGATCACCCATGGCAGCAGACTTGTGCTTGCTAGAGGTGCCAACGCTGGCAGCCTCTATCCTCTTGTAGTTGATGGGTCCTCTATTGACCATGTTTTGTCAGTCAGTTCCATCCCACATGTATCTCTTTGGCATGCCCATTTGGGCCATATGTCCTTGAAGAGAATGAAAATGCTTTCTAGTTTGCAATACTTATCACCCCTTGACTATGCATGTTTTGATTCATGTGAGCATTGTCTTCATGGCAGACAGACTAGGAATATGCATAAGAAGTCTGGTAGGATATGCATGAGTGAGCCCTCACATTGTACATTCAGATGTCTGTGGGCCCATGTCCCATCAGTCTATGGGTGGTGCAAAGTATTTTGTGACATTTATTGATGATTTTTTGTGTAAAGTCTGGGCTTATCCCATTAAGCTTAAGTCAGATGTCTTGGCTATATTTCAAAGATGGCTTGCATTGATTAAGAACTAGACTGGGCATAGGCTAAAATGCCTTAGGACTAACAATGGGGGAGAATATGTGTCACGTGTCTTTGAGCAGCTATGCGAGGAGAGGGTATTAAGCATCAATTGAGCGTCCCCTATACCCCACCCCAGAATGGTTTGGTTGAGTGGATGAATAGAACCATCTAGGAGCGTGTATGCAGTATGCTTAGCCATGCATGCCTACCACAGAGCTTTTGGGCTGAGGTAGTCAGTACAGCTGTGCATATCATAAATAGATCACCTTCCAGTGGTTTGGATTTCTAGGTTGCAGAGGAGATGTGGACTAGAAAAACTCCATCTTATGCGCATGTACGTGTCTTTGGATGTGAGGCATTCTGCCATGCATCCAAGGATAAGTGTAGTAAGTTGGATCCTAAGGGTGTCAAAAGCATTTTCCTTGGCTATGGAGATGCAGGGGAAATGGGTTACCACCTCTGGGATCCGCAGGCACAGAAAGTCATCCGTAGCCATGATGTAGTCTTCCATGAAGATAAGATGCATAGGCAACCTGAGAAGGTGGTCGAGATACATAGAGTTATATTCCAGGAGGAGCCACATGCTCCAGTACAGCTGGCATAGCAAGATGGTCAGCATGTAGCAATAGTTGGTACACATGGCCAAGGTGTTGGATAGGATATTGGACATGCAGTAGAGCCTGCAGTGAGATGGTCTACTTGAGCTATACGTCCACCTAATCGATTTGAGCCCTCGATACATTATGTCTTGGTTACAAATACATGAGAGCCTCTCACCTATGATGAGGCTATGCGCAAGGGTGACAGTCACTCCTGGGAGAGGGCTATGCAGTTTGAGATGAACTCACTACACAAGAATATAATTTGGGATTTTGTTGCATTGCCTAATTGTAAGAAGGCTTTGCCATGCAAATGGGTGTACAAGCTAAAAAGTACCCATGGGCACCCAAGTCGGCTTATAAGACAAGACTTTTTGCTAAGGGTTTTAAGCAGGAGCATGGAGTTGACTTTGATGAAGTCTTTTCTCCTGTGATCAAGATGGCCACCCTACACTTGGTTTTGGCCTTAGTCGCATAGCTTGACTTGGACATGTACCAAATGGATGTCAAGACTGCATTCTTGCATGGGGATTTGCATGATGAGATATACATGGAGCAACCTAAGGGCTTTGCAGAACCTAGCAGGGAGCACCTAGTGTGCAAGTTGAAGAAAAGTCTTTATGGCTTGAAGCAGGCACCTAGGGAGTGGTATCATAAGTTTGATGTCTTTATTCAGTCACAGGGCTACAAAACAAGAGTGTTGTGGATCCGTTTCTTCAGATGAAGAAAGCCCGTGATGGCGCATTGCTTATTTTGGTACTTTATGTGGATGATATGCTGATAGCAGGAAAGCTCATAATGAGCTGGATGCTCTTAAATCTCAACTGAAGAAGAGCTTTGAGATGAAGGATTTGGGACATGCCTCTCATATTCTTGGTATGTGCATTAAGTGCAATAGGCATCGGGGACTACTCTACCTCTCACAGAGGGAGTACATTCATAAAGTCCTTGAGCGTTTCCACATGCAAGACATGAAGCCTATTGGCTATCCATTACCTTCTTATGTGAAGGTTTCACAGGCCGATGTCCGCAAATAGATGACCAGAGGGCCGAGATGGCCAAGATCCTTTATGCATCAATTGTGGGCAGTTTGATGTATACCATGATAGCCACTCGACTATATATTACCTTTGTAGTTGGTGTTGTGGCACGCTATATGGCTACACCTGGCAAGAAACATTGGGATGCCGTGAAGGGTATCATGAGATACCTGAAAGGCACAATAAATATGTGTATTTACTATGGCAGCCAGGATACAAGAGTTGTGGGGTACACAAACTCCAATTATGCAGGACATGCAAATAGTAGAAAGTCCACTTCTAGCTATGTATTCACCTATACTGGAGGTACTATCTCTTGGATGTCCAAGGTTCAAAAGTGTACGTCTCTCTCTACCACAGAGACCGAGTATGTTGCAATCATTGAGGCTTGCAAGGAGGCCATATGGCTGGGTCGTTTGGTTCATGACCTTGGGATTGATTCTATACCTATGCTGCATTTGGATTCTATGAGTGCTATTTAGCTAGCCAAGAATTTGGTCTTGCATGCGAAGACGAAACACATTGAGGTGAGGTACTACTTAATACATGGGGTTATGGAGGACAAGTCTGTTGACCTTGTCAAGATCTCCACTAACAAAATTCCTATCGATCTGCTCACGAAAAGCCTCACTATTGAGTGATTTGCCTTCCTCACAAGATTGATGGGCATGGGATAAGATGATATTTTCCCCCATCTTGTTGTACATGTGTACATTGTACCGGCAATAGAACCAAAATATGAGAGCTTTCGCTCAACCGCCAAGACCCACGGACCGCTTATTGTTTCAAGCATTCCAAGCCGAGCACTAATGGCTACCTTTCACATAGCCGACACACCATCCATATCTATGGGTATAGTGAGCTTACCTTCATGCCGTTCAGTTACCTCCTCTCCCCCCGCACACTCCGGTAGCTCCACGATCCAAGTGCAAGATTCAAGCAAGCTCCATCCTCAAGCCCCACGCTCCAAGCTCCATCACCGCGAGCAAGAGAAGAGAAGAGAAGAGAAGAGAAGAGAAGAGAATAGAAGAGAAGAAGAGAGGAGAAGACGGAGAGCTTCTCCACCCCACGGTCCCTCACCCTCACACACTCCCTCCCTCACACTCTCCTACTCCCTCTCTCAAGCACAAGCTCAAGCAAGCAAGAACAAGAAGAAGAAGAGGAAGAAGAGAGCCACTTTTTGCCACACACAAGAATGAGCTTCTCATTCACTTTTCAACTTTATATACAAAACCCTAAATCCCTTTTTGGGCGGTCATCCCCTTTTCCCCTTTTTTACATGGCCAGTTGTGGCCTAGGCCCTTTCCCATTGTCCCTCTATCTTCCTAGCTTCCTTTCCACTGCCTGTCTACATTTACAAATTGCACGGGTGAGAGCCTGACGCTCCTTGAATTAAACCATGATGCGCTTGCGCTCTTTTACAAAAGTTTTGACTTGTGCTTTTCCTTGTGCACCTTTATCTTCCGTTTCTCTTTGCCTTGGCCTTTGTCTTGTCTTCTGTTTTAGCTTTTCAGATTTTCCACCGCCTGGCACTCTTTTACAAGATTTCAGGGTGTGCCTTTGTATTTTAAAATGCACCTTTTCCCATTTGCATTTGCCTTGGGCTTTTTAAGGTTGCCCCTACGCTTTTGGCATTTTCTTCTCTTCTTTCTTCTGTCGGGCTACCTTTTTTCTGCCTTTGCCCTGCGTCTTTTTAATTTCCTTTTGCTTTCTTCGTGTTGGGGTTAACATACTACACTGACAGTACTCGCACTGCACATTGCAGTGATGGGTGCCTATCTCCGTCACTTTATTCTTTATTTTTTTAGTGACAGTTTGAATAAAGGAAGGCCCGGTCACACATTGTGACTATTGGAGCTCCCATTTGGTCTCTCTCTCTTTGCTCTTGCTCTCACGCCATAGCTTTTCCAAGCAAGCTTCGATCCTTCTCACATTTCATGAAACACAGGTGAGAAAACTCCAAGAGAGCATGGAAGAGCTCACCGCACTAGAAGCAGAGAGAGCACAAGAGTAAGAAGAATGGAAACAAGAGAGAGAAAAAGCAGAGCGTGGAATACAGAGACAAAGGGAAGAACAAACAATACTAAAAAAGGAGTTTGGGTGCCTAACAGAAGAAAAAGGGGACCTTGTTTAAAAATGGAAAAGGCAAGAGCCATTGATAGTGGCCCTGCCATAATGGCAAGGTGAGGGCTTGGAAGAGATGAACAAGAGGATAGAATAATGGGCTAGCCAGAACGAGAAAAGGGTCAAAGCCTTGGCAGCTGTCTCACTCAAATTAAAAAAGAAAAAATACTTGCTGAAAGCAGAGCGACATCCGCCCAAATGAGCTTCTAAACTCAGCAATACGCCTTCTTGGATACCCTACTAGATGTCACCTAGGCAGAGGAGGAAGAGTCCATAGAAACAATAAAAAAGAAACTGGGAATGGCTCATAGAGCACTGAAAGCAGGATTGCAGATGCCACCACAACCTACTGGATTTGGCCCAAGCTTGGAAGAGCAATGCCATTATCTCCTATTAGCAGGCCTAACCTCATAGGAAGTGGACACACTCGGGTTTATTGAAGAAGAGCAACTGGAGCCAAGCCAAGAGAGGGAGATGGATGTGAACTTTGGAATGGGATCACACGAGAAAGAGCTTGTCCCACCGCCTCCTTCCCCGCGGCCTAAAGAGTAGCAACACGTAGACACCTCTGGAGAAAGAAAGGCGGCACTGAGGGAAAGAAGGAAACAAATGGTGGAGGACGCAAGGAGAAAACGGAATGCTAGGGGAATGAGGGTGCCCTAGGCACCTATCCCACCATACAAGGATGATGCCCCAGTGAGCTTCCATGACAACCTTGTAATTTGGGAGAGGCAAGAAACATTCAGGAGCCCCTTCGACTTTAACATTGAGTTCTCCACCACCTTGCATAGGGTTTTGCCCATCAAGGTGGAAGTGATTAACATCGAAAGCACTCGAATAGAAATGGTTAGAGGAGAGAGAGAAGAATCCCACCTTATGGGCCACTAAAGATGCTAAATTTTGGCATAATAAGGTTTTTGAAGTGCCAAGGTCAGGGGCCAGCTACGAATGTCAACCTAAATGGAAAAGAAGGGTCTGCGACTCCAACTTGGACACTTGGATGGCCTTTTGCAACACTCAACCCTTTGAGCAGATTGACTCAACCTTTATGCCTTACCCTCGAAAGGTGGGAGTGGATTTTGACTCTAGTGTCCACGATTGCTACGAGTTCCCTATAATCTATCATCCTCATTGTACTATATATGAAGAGGCCCGCGTCTTCACATTAGAGAACTTGTATGATACTCTAATCCAATTCACCAATGAATTCTCTTCATGCCCTGACCCTGCCTTTATTACTACATGTAATTACCTTAGACTGCTTAGGATACTTCTTAGACAAGACCCCACCCTGTAGGAGCGCGGCTTTTCAGTACTCCATTTTGATCCTAACGCTATAGATAGTTGCGCAATGGTTCGAATAATGATGTGAGCTGCTCTATTACCTTCATTTTGCTTATCCCTTCTAGAGGATATGAATGATAGCCGCTTCACCTGCTACAATTATCCATTCCTCTCCACCACCACCCTTCAGGTCCGTCTAAATCTCAAGGAGTATCTCCAAAGCCGCCAGTTTCTTAACAAATCTATTAAGCCCCCCTTCTCCACCTCACTCCGATGACGAAGATTAATTTTTATCATGACTATGACACTTTTAAAAAAGAAAAAAAAAAGATATCACACGTAGACATTGCAAGCTTCATATGGATCACAATCACTACACTTAGGGGTCCTCAAGCTAGGTGCATTTGGTGGCCTCAGTCGGCTAGCTCCGTCCCTAACACCCTAGCCTCATTTTGATTTCCCACTTCACGCTTAGGGCACATCAAGGGCAAGGCACACCTAGGGAGGTAATACTCACCTATGGGTAGACCTGTCACTCTAAGCCCCCCCTGCACTGCACCTCCCTTATGCACAAACTGGGTACTCAAGTGTGGAATACCACTGTAGGCTTGCCCAAGTTTAGACCCATCTCCCAGCTCCACAAGCATGAGCACCGCGCACTCCACGGTAAGTAGAAATGTCCCCCAAGTAGTGCACCTTTCTTTTCTTTCTAGGTACAAACAAAGGCCTCGACTACCAGCTCCAGAGACCCCATCATCCATGCAATGCACTCCCCATCTTATGCAACGTGCCACCATGCAAGCACAACAAAGCAAGGGGCATGTGCGATAGCCCTAGCCAAAAAGTGAACGAAGAAGCTCCTTTGGAACAACGCAAGAGATGACAAGCGTGGAGGGCTAGCAAAGGGATCCGTCCAACACGATATTCAATTTCAGTCCTATAAATCCCTCCAACACTAGGGCTCATTCCAAACTGAATGACCTTTCAGTTCCATAAATTCCTCCAGTAGGTCCATAAATCCCTCTAGCACTAGGGCTCATTCCCCACGCAAGGGCTTTTTAGTTTCATAAATCCCTCTAGCACCAAGGCTCATTCCCAACCTAAGAGCCTTTCAGTTCCATAAATCCCTCCAACACACTTTTCAACAAGGCTTGTATACACGAGTCAAAAAGCCACCTGGCTACCCTAGCAACACCTTCCGACTCACCACCCAACAGTGCCATGGGATTGGCGCTTAAGTAGGAGGGGGTAATGTTTACTCCAAAGTGAAGGAAGCGAAAAACGAGGCATCAAGAGGAAAAGTGCAAGACGAAAAAAAGAAAAAGGCGCCCTACAAGAGAGTGGACCTGGAAGAAATCTAAAAGCATGGGAACAACCACTAGGAGTACAAGACGCAATTATGGAAGCCGCAAGAAGCCAAAAGCAAGAAGCCACACCTTTAAATATAAAGGCACAACCAAAACCTATGTAAAAGAGCGTCAAGCTCTCACCTGTGCAAATTGTAAAGGTAGATGGGTGATAGGAAGGAAGCTAGGAAGATAGGAGAACAATGGAAAGAAGGGCTTGGCCAGCCATGTAAAAAGGGGATGACCACCCAAGGGAAAGAGGGTAAGTTCAAAAAGTGAATGAGAGCTCATTCTTGGTGTGTGGCAAAGTGGACTCTTCTTCTTCTCTTCTTCTCTTCTCTTGCTTGCTTGCTTGTGAGTGCTTGAGGGAGGGAGTGTGAGTGAGTGTGTGAGGGTGAGGGATCTTGGAGGTGAAGTCCTCCTCCATCTCCTCTCTTCTTTTCTCTTGTCTTGCACATGGCTATGGAGGATGGAGCTTGAGGGAAGAGGCTTGAGGATGCCTGAGCTTGCATCATGAATCGTGGAGCTATCGGAGTGCTTGAGAGAGGAAGAAACTCAATTGGGCATCAATGTAAGCTCATACACTTGTAGAGAGGGATAGCGTGTTGGCTATGTGAGAGGTAGCCATTAGTACTCACTTGAAACGCTTGACCAATAAGTGGTCCGTGGGTCTTGATGGTTGAGCTTGAGCTCGCCTCTACAGTACGCACCTACTTTTACGAGATTCAAGGAGATACACAAAAAATCAAGGCTTGGACTATGAAAGAGAGATACATGTTATCATTGCCTAAGAAGTCCATCTTCACTCAACAATCACAAAATGAAGCTAGCCTCACTCCTATAAAGAGATACATGCTGCAACGATAATGACAGAGATAGATAAAGGTAGAGAGTGAGAACATAGAAATAGAACAAAAGTTGTACAAACATAAAGTAGAATAGGCTGAAGTTTAAGCATCACAATCTGCATTTGGATAGCACATTCCCTAGCTCTTAACACTTATTTTATATATGAAATCATTCCATACTTTTGTGCAAGACTATCTTTATCGATAGTTTTCTCTATCCCAGGATACCAAAATTGGTAGTTTTTGGTACTTCCTTAGTACCATTACTGTCTTTCTCATTGTACCATTATTGGTAGTCTTGGTACTTTCGAGTATCAAATTTGGTAGTCCCACAGTACCTTTCTGTGGCATCTGGGTACTTTCTATACATGATAAATAGGTTCTTAAATGCAGATTCCTTATGCCTTATTTGAGTAATCTCTCATATTAGTGTATACTAGTCTACTTTGGGCCGTGAGTAAATCATATTAGAGCTAATTGTTGTTGAGAATGGCACCAAATTTGAATATCTACACTTGGAGGATCACAATCAAGTGATAGGAGGGCTGTCACCCCAAGAGGTGCCTCTCTTGCTTCTTGGTGGTGACCCATACGACGTTTAGTGCACACAAGGATCAACACCAAGTGAAGTGGGGACCTTCGGCCTAGGGAGGGGCCTCCTTCACTTGGTGATGACCCTCATAGGGTTCATTGCACACGATAAACACTTCAATCAGCCCAACTATAATCAAAATGAACTAGCCTTTTCACAATTATAGACACATGCATTTTTCTCAAAAGAAAAGAAAATGTTTCACGGGGCTTTTGTACTCAAGAAAGACCATACCATCAAATAAATATTAACAAGTATAGAAATTCATATGAGAATCTTTCATTTTTTCTTCTTGTTGCATTTACATTTCCATTTACAAAGTGGTAAACAAGCACAAAAAAATTACAATGTAGAGGCATTGAAAGCCAGGTTCAAGGGTCTCCTCAAGGGTAGGGACCAAAACTTGGAGAGCAGTCTTGGCTGCAAGTGCAGCTAGGTTATTTGCAAGGGCTGTGAGGTTGTCCTCGGGGTCATCATTGGGATGGGTGGGGAGGTTGTAGCTGGGGTTGGGAGGGTTGACATGCTTCCTCCATATCATGCCAAAGAGCTTCCAATTTTTGTGGTCCCCTCTTCACCACTTGCCACCCACTCTCTACAACTTGTCTCAACTCAACCCATTGATGAACCTCTTCCATGGCCTCCTTATGACCTTGTATTGCAAATCCCTTACATGCTCTTGTTCCCTCTCGTGCCTCCTCTACAATCTCTCTGCTCTAAACTCCTCTCTCTATAGCAACACTTATTCCCTATAGCACTTAGCAATCACAATTGCAAAAAATTGAACAACGATGACTTTGAATTTCTTGACTTCAAACTTTGAGTAGTTCCCTACATCAACATCTTGTGCCAAATAAGAAATTACAAACTGCGAGCTTCAACTAGCAAAACAAGCTTGTATCATAAAAACCACCCACATTTGGAAGACCATATATAACCTTTAGAAGGTGAAACATGCTGAGGCACGTCCTCCATCCACCACAATTGACGTCTCCAGGGCCTTGTTGTGGGACATGCACAATCCTTGTACTCAGATTACATAAAAGGGTTGTTATAAAAAGAACACCCTCCATGTAGGCCACAAGTTTGTGCCTAGCCCTATAGGCATAGGGGAAGTTAGTTTAGGGTGTCAACACCTTCAAAGAACATGAGTCAAATCTCAAAGGAGAGGTGTAGATACTTATTGTCAGGTATTTCCATGGTCAAGCTCGGAATTGGTGGATATCAAGGAGTTGAGGTGGAGGTAGAGGTGTAAGGAGGTGCTAACGAGGAGGGGGTAACTGCAAGTTGGGGTCTTGCACTTGTCAAGGACCATTGTGGGTAGTGGGGCTTGGCTTGAAGGGACTTGTACTTGGGGGTTTTGTCCTTGGGGGGACTGGCTTGAAGGGACTCCTCCTTGGGGGGACTTGACATGGAGGGGCCCATCCCTCGGGGGCTTAGTGTGGAGGGGCTCATCCTTGGGGGGCTCGGTGTGGAGGGACTTGGGATGGCATGGCTGGGACTTGTGGACATGGAGGGGCTCTGCGTGATGGGGCTTTGTCTAAAGTGGCTCATGGAATCAGTCTAGGGGGCCCATCTTGGAGGACCTCAAGGGGCCGGACTTGGAGGGGCTCAGGGTGGTGGTGCTCATCTTGGAGGGCTTGAAGTGGTGGGACAATGAATGGCAATGAGGGACTTGGAGGGGCTTGTTCTAGAGGGCCTAGAGGGGCTCAATGTGATGGGAATTGAGGTGGTGGGGTAAGGCTTGGAGGTGCTCAAGACAGTTGGGGACTAGGTCCGGGTCTCGACCACCTGTTGGGCTACTACTCTTACTCTTTGTAAGCGCGTGTCCCTCTCATGCGGGATGAGGGATCTTTGCTTGGATGGTTGATGGTGAAGAGGTGGTATGACATGAATTTTATGCATGCACCGATCTGAGATATCAACATGATTCTATAGTAGTCAGTCATACCATGGTCGCAGGTGGTGCAAGATATTGAAATCTCTCATCATGATAGTCACCGTGTGAGCATGGCTGCAAGAAAATATGCATCCTCGAAAATGTCCACTAGGAAGTCCTCTACGATCTGCTAAAATAAATAGATTTTCAAATACACTCTATCTCATGTTAATGCCCCATTCCTCATAGATTTTTCTAACTAACCTTTGGAACTACATGCATGGTATTACAGGTTGCATGTGATTTTCTATCATGTGCAACTCTCCAAGCATTGCTCAGTAACCCTAGTATCTTATTAACCTGGACATCATGCTTGAGCCAAAGACCAAAGAGAGTCACTACCAAGCAATAGAGGCTATTGACTTACACTTACAAACTACACATCGAGAGAAGTTGACTCTCGAGAACAATAACATAGGATGAGGGCCACCACCAAGTGAGGGTGACTTCCCCTCGAAATGGATAGCCATGCATTGCTTGGTTGTGACCCTCTAAGACAATAACACTGGACCAATGTAACATACCCGTCTTGATTACGTGATGAGTAACATTTTAGTAGTTGCCTAGAGTTTACCTTCCAGCCGTCGCCATCCATACTCTAACCAGAATGATCTAATTTTGCCCGGCTAATTAACCCTAGGTCTATCTCGTAGGGGAAGCATCCTGCCATTACCCATGGAGAATTGTCTCGAAGGTCCCTAATTGACCTAACACTCATCTATCACCAACTAACTCACATTCGGAGGTGTCCTTTGAGAGGCTACTTGTCCGGAAGGAGTGACTGCCATTACCCTTGCTTCATGGAGTACAACGCTTTTTTCCAGTAGTAGACTAAGGATTTATGAAATCCCTAGTAGTGCCTTGGCATAACCTCCATACCTTTCCCCTAAGATAATTTATAGTTCGGTTCTAAAACTAAACCCTAGGTAAGTCGGTGAATTGGCCCTTCCTAGAGTTTCTTCCTAGCATTTGTTTTTGGAAAACCTCTTAGCCAATTGAGATCACCCTACCATAGGAATAGATTCATTGGGAATCCATCCACCCACTTCCCTCTATGAAGTTTCTTAGTTATCTAATTACCTACCACATTATGTGAAACATATAAAAACAACTTCTTTAATTTAAAAAAAAATCCCTTTATGCACAGTTGTTTGTTTGTATAATTTACTCACAGGCATACAATCATAATAAAACAATTTCACTTGATTATATTCCATAAAACAATTTTACATGCTGCCTCATCTAGCGCATTTGCACGTCACCAAGATCAAATCCACCTATAGCTAGTGTTTTTAGGTGTCCCAAGTAGAACTCGGGCTATACAAGGGACCAATTAGTTCCTAGGTGCGTAAAGGATTTACTAGCCAGAGCCCCCTTGGCACCCTAATCACCTCCTACTTAATACAATCCATGTTGGGAGACCTCTCGCCATCGGAGTCGACGGTCCATGCTTCCGTAGCAGTAAAAACATCCCCTATTGGTATGGGGATTCAACACCTATCCTTGGGGGAGGTATAGGGCTCCTTAATTTTTATATGTTCCAATACTTAATTCAATCAGGATCCAATCTAGAAAATCACAAACAAGATTGATGTCTTTAAGCAATTATGACTTCAAACAATCATGCAACTTTCAAGTGATGATTAATCTTGTAGAAATTGACCTTTGAATTTCACGTAGTGAGCTCTTCCCCTTGGAATTTAACTAGGGTATCTAGATTTTGGGATCCTCTCACTGTAAGGTTTATGATGACATTCTTGTAACCAAGTTTCTTAGCTTAAGTCAGTTTCTTCAACTTAGAGATATTTTTGGTCTTTAAATTTTTCTATCAAAGCTTCTAGATTAAAACTATATCCTTGACTAATTTCTTTAGGATTTTGTTCTTGACAAATTTGTCTTGAAAGATTCCTCATGATTTCTCTTGAGTTCTAGGTTTTTGTAGTTTTCCTAATAGTTTCTAGCCTATAAGAGATGTTCTAATAATTTACCAAATGAATACTCTAAGATCGAAATATCACTTAAGAGACTTATCTTATTTCTATTAAATTCAGATAGACATTTTTAGAAAAACCTATGGTATCGTGATTGTAAAGGGTTGTTATCCATGCTCATTACTCCATTAGTGATTCCCATGCTTGCAACTCCGACCATTGTTTTCATGTTAGTAGGGTCACTTGTGATTCCCGCTTTTGAATTCTTTTTCTTTGGGGCCATGATAGAAATATGATTCGTAGAAGAAGAACATGATAGTAATTTTGGCTAGCAAAGGCGTAAGACTCTCGATGATGATGTGGGATTTGATGATGTAGGCCTCGCGGATGGCTCCTCTTGCCTCGTGGAGAGTAATACTTCTCTCTCTCTCACCTTGGCAAGTAAGGTTAATAACAAGAGTAGCTCTTTCTCTAGTATAGAGCAAGAGCAAGAGAATAGGTATGATCTCTCTCTCTCTCTCTCTCTCTAGTAGACAGAGTAGGAACGAGAGTAGAGGTATGACTTCTAACTGGATTGATAGAATAGGATAGAGTTCTTCAATGTCTCCTCTCCTTGGATTAGAGTAGAAGAGGATGAGAGACCTTCATCATATCCCCTCCTTGGGTTGAATGGAACGATGTCTCCTCATCTCACGAAATAGAGTCTCCTCCTTCTCGATCGGTATCTCGTCCTCATCAAGATTACTCTTGTCTATCCCCCTAGTCATCCCCATGCCCTCAATTGATAGTTTTGCAAAAAGGGGGGGGGGGGGGGGGGTAATTATCCCTCCCAATCTACAGTGCTAATGATGACGTCCGTGATGAGGAAGATATTGTTGACGTTTGCAATGATGTTGTTGTCGCCGTCTGGCCATTTTCCCCCTTTTTTTTATGAAAGAAAACTTGAAAAAAAAATCTTACATAATTTTTAATACATAAAAATATATTACATAAGAACATTACATCCTCTTCCCCTTAGAGGAATCGAGATGTCCTCATCTTGAGAGAAGTTGGGGGTGTTGTTTATGTAGGGTTTCTTCATCAATCCAAGTGGCATCTTCCTCAGGATAATCCTTCCATTGGATGAGATATTATCTAAGGGTCCTATTCCTAAGTATTCTTTCTTTTACATCCAAGATTCTATCAGGTTGAAGTTCAAGTGTACCTTGGCTCGGTATTACAACTTGTTAATCATCAAGAATATGATCAAGATTAGGTACATAGGGCTTCAAGAGACTTACATGGAATACATCATGAACTTTTAGGATTTCACGAAGTTGCAGCTTATAAGCATTAGGTCCAAGAGCCTTTATGACCTTGTAAGGTCCACAGTATCTTGGGCTTAGCTTCTTGAATTTTCCCAAGGATAAATAACACTTTTTTAGGCATACATGGATAAAAACCTTGTGCCCTTCTTGGAAGATTCACCCTTTTCTCCCTAGGTTAGTATAGGCTTTCTGCCGGTCCTTGGCAATTTGTATATCTTGCTTGATGGTTTTGACTTGTTCATCCATCTCTTCAAGCCTCTTCTTAGAAGCTTCAACCTTCAAGGTAGAATTGGAGAAGTTTAGCGGAGTTAGGCATTCTTGCCCATATAGAGATTGAATTGGGGTCATTTGAATGCTCTGATGATAGGGCACATTGCAAGAAAATTCCACCAAGGGTAGATATTGTATCCATCGTCTAGGTTCTTTGCAACAATATGCCCTAAGTATGTCTTCAATGACCTGATTTACACGCTTTGTCCGCCCATCAGTTTGAGGGTGATAAGTTATACTAAAACAAAGCTATGTATTGAGAGCTTCAAATAATCCCTTCCAAAAATGTGAAGTGAATAGAGAATCACAATCATTGATAATTCTCTTTGGTAGTCCATGAAGTCTAAAGATTTCTTTGACAAATAACTTGGCAATATCTGAGGCCTTGTAGCTGGTTTTGACCAGAATAAGGTGGGTAAACTTAGTCATCATGTCCATAATTGCCATGATTGAGTTGTATCCTCCTTGAACTGAGGGTAATCCAACTACAAAATTCATACTAATGAATTCCCATTTTATTTGAGGAATATCAAGTGGATGTAGCCTTCTTGGCAGCTTAGCTCATTCGGCTTTTATTTGTTGGCAATTCAAGCATTCGGTTACGTATTTAAGTACATCACTTTTGAGCTTCTCTCAATGATAGCTTTTCCTAACTGCATTGAGAGATTTTGCATAGCCATGATGTCCTAAAAATGGGGAATCATGAGCTTCCCATAGTATCTTCTTCTTAAGTTCTTAACTTGAAGGAATGCATAATCTTGTCCTGAAGTAGACAAGTCCTTCGTCAACAGAGAAGTTAAGATACATTGTCTTAAGCTCAGAATTTTGTTATTTATTCTAAATTTCCTTCAGCATTTGGTGATATTTGGAATCATTATTTTCCTTTTCCTTGGCTAGCTCGATGATGGGATTGCTAGCATTGATATCATTGTAGCTAGTGTTTGATCTTTAGGAGGTTCTTTCGAGATAAGTGTATTGAGAAATGATTTGCGGCTTAAAGCATCTACAACTACATTCTCTTTGTCTGGTCTATATTTGATCTCAAAATCATTCTCTTTCAAGACTTCGATCCACTGACGTTCCCTCATATTTAGATCTGGTTGAGTAAAGACGCATTTAAGACTTTTATGGTCAGCTACAAGTGAGAACTTCTTCCTGAGAAGATAATGTATCCATAACTTAAGGGCATGGATAATTGCAAGTAATTCTAGGTCATGAGTGGCATAATTTCCCTCATGAGTCTTCAATTTTCTGGAGGAATATGCTACTGGATGTCCTTTCTGCATGAGTACGCATCCCAAAGCAAGAGAACTCACGTCGGTCACACCACTTCGAATTCTTTGCTAAGATTGGGTAGTTTGAGAATCGGGGCTGTGAGCTTGTCAAAGCTAGGCTATTCAACTTGGGTCCATTTAATGGCAACTTGCTTCTTGAGTAGGTCGGTGAGGGGTGCAATAATCAAAGCATAACTCTTGTCAAAGCTAGGCTATTCAACTTGGGTCCATTTAATGGCAACTTGCTTCTTGAGTAGGTCGGTGAGGGGTGCAATAATCAAAGTATAACTCTTGATAAAGACCCAATACCATCCTGTTAAACCCAAAAAGCTACGAACTTTACTTACGGTGGTTGGAGGTGGCCAGTCTTGTACATCCTTGACTTTGGTGGATCTTCTAAAATTCCTTCTGTTGAAACTATAAACCCTAAATACTCGATTTGCTTCTTGAAGAACACACACTTATTCTTCTTAGCATATAGCTTGTGAGTCTGCATTGTCTTAAGAACTGTCCACAGTTGTGACTCGTGACTTCCTTCATCTTTGGAATATGTTAAGATGTTGTCAAAGAATACAAGGACGAAATCATCAAGATAAGGTCTTAATATATCTTGCATTAATCTATTGAAGGTAGCAGGGGCATTTGTTAATCCAGATGACATTACGATAAACTCGTAATGACTGTACCTTGTGCTAAAAGCGATTTTTGGAATATCTTCTTGTTTTATCTTGATCTGGTAATACCCAATCTTGGAGAAAATCTTCGCTCCTTGTAATCAATCAAGTATCAATCCTTGGAATCGAATACTTATTCTTGATCATTACTTGATTTAGCCCTTGATAATCAATGCAGAAGTTGAGAGTCCCATCCTTCTTCTTCTGAAATAACACTGGAGCTCCCTAGGGTGAGTTATTGAGTCTAATGTATCCCTGATCTAAGAGCTGTTTGAGTTGTTCCTTTAGATCTATGGCTTCTAAAATGGACATTCGATATGGTCACTTTGCAACTGGTGCAGCTCCTGGTACTAGCTTGATTTCGTGGTTGACTGCTCTTTGTGGTGGAAGTTTAGTTAATTCTTTAGGAAATACATTAGCATATTCCCTAAGCCACGACGGTTCATCTTCGGCTTCTTTATCCTGTTTAGTCTTATTTAATTTGATTAGGTATACAGGTGAGCCTTTCTTAAACCTTTAATGATTCGAGAAGCTTTTGCTAATTGAATCTTTGGTTTCCCTGCTTCTCCTTGTGTGGTCACTTGTTGTCCTACAAGATTCAAGAATGTGACTTGGCCCTTTTCACAATGAATAAGAGCATCATTGGGAACTAACCAGTCCATTCCTAACAAGCACTCATAGGTTCCCAGGTTCATCACTCTGAATTACATGTTGGTCTGATTGCTACCTAGATTAAATTCCACGTTACTTGTTTGTTGTGTTGAGGAAACTTCTTTTCCATAAGCTAACTTAACTATCGGCCCAAGTGCATGAATTGTGTTTGTAATAAATCAGTTCTCAGAGCAAATCAAATAATTGGAAATTCATGAAATACACCATTCTTGCAAAGAAATACAAGAAATACACCATGTTTGCAAAGTAGCCATAGCCAAGGTAACTATGTTAGACTTCAAGCTCATCTTTGTGTCTTTGGTATGACTGTACTTGACACTTGAGTTGTCCAACTATACTACATGATACAGACACTAAATAAGTTGGTGCTTAGGACTTAGTTGTTTGGTGTGAATGGTCCTTGAGACCTTAGGTTGTAAACAATCATTTGAGTTATGGGAAAAATATATAATGGAAGATACGTGAGAGAGCAAATGGCTTCTCACTGTGTATTAGCTCCAACCCCTCTCTTTGACTTGTAACATGGTCTCAGAGCCATGAATGGGCTCTCTAGAGGATGGCATTGGTGAAGTAGACCTTGAAGCTTGAAGACAAAGTATGTCCCTTGAAGAAGCAGGCTGATTGATCTCATGTGAAAGGTATGCATTTCAGTTTGAGTCTTTGGAACTATCAGAGCTTATTGGGGGTTTCTCAAAGGATCAAGAACATGTAGTAGAGCCTATGTATGATGTCATTCATGCTCAACATGAGCAGCTGAATACAGACATGGAGCTGGAATTTTTGCACCTATTTTTTATGGGAAGGATTGGATAGCTTAAGTCATCCAATGGTGCACTCTATTGCTCATGAAGGAGGAGCAATGCTATGTAAAGCTTGGAGAAGCTTGTTTGAACATGGTAAAGTGGATGCTAATCTTCATAACCAGCAGGTTTGAGGTAAAAATATATTCAGACAGATCATGTATTTGACCTTGATTGCTACCTACACTCTATTGGTCTAATCCAAGGCATAGGAAGGGTGGAGTGCTCTACTACTTGATGAATCACTTGTCAAGGGGTATGCAAGAACCCATGGTATTGATGCTTTGTCTTGAGCTCATTTTTGAGCTACATGGTTATGTATAGATCTGAAAATAGGGAGAGACCTGTTGCTAAACTTTTAGGGAAACATACTCTTGAATTTTGGAAGCTATCTACCATGTACAATGAACTCTTTTGAAGCATATGCATACTTGGCAAGGTACAAGTGTTATCTCTCATGCGTTTGAGCTTGGGTTTGGAGTGTCAAATGCTCAAATTTTGAAGGGAATAACAGGCTAAAATCTGTCCAGAAGTTTCTAACACTACTACAGGGCATTGTTTGGTCCACAAATGCCTTTGGAATGATGCATATGATCATTAAGAATGCTTGGTAAATGTGTATGCAACACCCATGTACACCTGGACATGACCAAAAGGGATTAAAACTTTAGTTCTGGAATGCATTTATAGATCTGAAAATTATAGGCTGAAAATTGAAATTGAATGTATAACAATTATCACTTGAAGGTTAAAGCGTTTTGACATTCACTTGTACCCGTAAGGCTTGAGTCATGCCATTGGAGCTATAGGTGTGTTGTGGGATACTGTGAGCATTAAATGCCCAAAGTTTGGGCTGATTACTACTGGTTATAGCAAGATATTGACTATTTTTTTATTAGTTGGAAGGATATCTAGCTTCCATACATGATGTACATGCATTGCAGTGTGCCCAGTTGGACATGCATGTATACCTATATGTAATAACAACTATCTGAGATGCCTTGGGGCTGTTTGAGGCACATACACTCTATTGTTTGGATGGAAGAGAAGCTGTTGGTAACTGTCATTTGATGCTTATAGATTGCTTGTCTGTATGTGAACAGTCTACTTGATTACATGCTGGCTATGCAGTGAATGCAGTCTATATATGCAGGTTGCAATATCTAGGTGATTGCCAAGTGTTAGGAGGTGTATATATAATTGTTTTTTTGGCTGAAATATTGACTGTCTAAGCACATAGAGTGCTGAAAACTGTCATAAATAGTTGCAGGCTGAAACTAAATTGTTAGGAAGATTTTTGGCTTGCAGGTAGTCAGGCAGAACATATGACATGGCAAATGTTGACATGATAGACAATATTACCTAGATTGTGGGGGAGAAATTGGATAGCCATAATTATGCCATATGGAAGTTCCGCATGGAGAACTTCTTAATCAGAAAAGGATATTGGGAGTTGGTGATTGGAGCAGAAGCCAACCCTGAGCTCCTAGAGAGACCTATAGCTGATCAAAGATGACTACACCGAACTTGGACAGAAAGAGCTCGCAGGGTGTTGCATTGGTTGTCTCTAAGTATATCAGATGCCATGGTAATGTAGATGATGAACTGTAGCTCTCCTAAGGATGCGTGGGACATTTTGATCAGGTACTATGGCACCACTACAAGTGCCAAGAAGATACAATTAAAGTAGAAATTTAACAATATGGAGAGAAAGAGTAGGTCTATACAGGACTATGTGACAGAGATCAAGACCATTGCAGATCAGCTGGCATCTATTGGTACTCAAGTTGAAGATGAAGATATGGTTGCTATGACTCTGAATGGCTTAGGTCCAGAGTATAAGTCTTTTGATAATTCTGTGTCTGTGTGGGCTGAAATGCCTAATTTCAATGAATTGGTTGCATTGCTTATCCATGAGGAGGTTAAACTTGGCTTGGCTACAGGGTCAAGCAGTTCCAAAAGCAAGGATGTAGTCTTTTATTCCAATCAATGTGACCGTGGCAGCCGTGGTAGAGGCTACGAGTTTGCTAGAGGAGGCCATCAAAATGCATCCTATGGCAATAACAACCAGCAGGTATCGAATGCAAGAGGTGGTGGAAACTTTAGAGGCAGGGGGAGATCTAGCCCTAGAGGCAAAGGCTCCTGGCAGCAGCATCGTCTATCTGACAATCCGAATAAGGATAAGGATTGTCATTACTATGGGAAGTATGGTCATATTGCCAAGGACTGCTGGAAGAAGCAGGGAAATCGGAAGGACAAACAACATGGACATTTTGCTACATCCAGTCAGGCAGATGATGCTTTAGGAGATAGATTATTTGCCATGCAGTATGTGAAAGACAGGGTTGCTGAAAAATCCACTAATGATGTAGTATGGTACATTGATTCAGGGGCATCGAACCACATGACCCCTCATGGTGATTGGTTTACTGAGATGGTAGTTGAAAGACATGGCTATGTATGCATATGTGATGACACGCAGCATAGCATTGAGCATAAAGGCAAAGTGCCTCTTGTGGTTCATGATGGCAGAAAGAAAAATTTGCATGATGTACTGCATGTCCCATCGATAACGAAGAACTTACTGTCTGTCGAGGAGCAGAGCTTGCAGGTTAGGTTCAATAAGCATGGTTGCTTTATTGAAGAGTTTGGAAATGGATGCAAGTTGATTGCTCGGAGTCACAGGAATGGCATAATGTTTACTCTTGATGCCACTTTGCCAGAGCTGAATTCAACTATGTTTTCCCATGGTTCTAGCACTGTCAAAGATTTGGAAATTTGGCATAAGAGAGTGGGACACATGAATTTGTAGAGGCTGCAAATTATGCAGAAAAAACAGCTTGTTACAGGTTTATCCAAGTTTCAATACATAGACATTGGTCATGTATGCGATGCTTGCTAATTTGGTAAGCAGTCGAGGTTGCCATTTGTCAGGCATGTAAGGCAGAGTACACATCCGTTGCAGTTAGTGTACTCTGATGTCTAGGGGCCAGCCCATAATGCATCTATGGGAGGCTCAAAGTACTATGTGACATTTATTGATGATTACAGTCGATGTACTTGGGTGTATATTCTACAGATGAAGGATGAGGTGTTTGTTGTTTTTTAGCAGTTTGAAAAGCAGGTTGAAAAGAAAGTTGACAGCTATATCTCTTGCTTGAGATCAGATCGTGGGGGGAGTATGTGTCAAATGAGTTTGACAATTTTCTGGGCTGAAAATGGCATATGTAGGCAGCTTACCTGCAGCTATACTCCACATCATAATGGAGTGGCTGAGCATAAGAACAGGGTATTGATGGAAGTTGCTCGTTCCATGATGAAAGAGAAGAAGATGCTCCTCTATTATTGGGCTGAGGCTGTTATGACAGCCATGTATACCTTGAATCGGACTCCCACTGCAGGTCTTCATGAGATGACATTGTTTGAGAAGCTTTATGGCTATAAGCCGAATGTAAGTCACATGAAAGTATTTGGCTGTCTTGCTTATGTGCACATCCCAGATAAGAAAAGGAAGAAGCTGGATCCAAAAGTGCATAAGTGTGTTTTCATTGGATATTCGGAGGGGAAAAAGGCATACAAATGCTATGATCCCTCTACCAGGGAGACTTTGGTGAGCAGGGATGTTATCTTTGATGAGATGGCCTCTTGATATGCATTATGAAAATAAAAAAACCAGGTATATATGCTGAAACAATAAAAGATGAGAGCTAGTGTGCAGCTATGGATGAAAAAATGAATGCCTTGGCTGAAAATAAAACATGGGATCTTGTGTCACTGCCTGAAGGGAAAAAGACAATTGGCTGCAAATGGGTCTACAAAATCAAATGCAAGTCGGATGGCAGTGTGGAAAGGTACAAAGCCAGGCCGGTTGCTAAGGGGTATGCCCAATTAGGATTACCTACTACTAGTCATGGATGGAATAGTATCTATGTGGTTGTTGATAGATTGACTAAATCAGCCCACTTTATTCCGATGTTGAAAACTGAATTTGACATGAAAGACTTAGGTGATTTGAAGTGTTTCTTAGGCATTGAGGTGGTTATAACTGAAAATGGTTTATGGTTGATGCAGAAGCACTATGCCATGGAAATACTGAAGAAGTATGGCATGGCTCAATGCAAACCACTGGATACACCTCTTGATCAGAATGTAAAGCTAGACACGAGCACTGGGGCTGAAGTTGAGGATGTGACTATGTACAAGAAGATGGTTGGTAGTCTAATTTACTTGACCATCACTAGGCCTGATTTGAGCTATGCTGTAGGGCTCATAAGCCAGTTTATGCAGAAGCCCCAAAAGCCACACTTGGATACAGTTAGATGCATTATGAGATATGTTGATTCCATCATAGATTATGGGCTATTCTATGTGAGAGATAAGCCCTTGAAACTGATTGGATACACTGATGCAGATTGGGCAGGATGCTCATATGACCGTAGATCTACGAGTGGCTATGCTTTCGGGTTTGGAAGTAGAATGATCAGTTGGAGCAGCAAGAAGCAGCCTACAATTGCTTTATCGAGTAGTACTGAGGCAGAGTACAGGGGTGTTGCATTGGTAGCATGTGAGATTGCATGGTTGCTCAAGCTTATGGCTAATTTGGATATACAGGTAGATGCTCCAATGACTCTGCTATGTGACAATCTTAGTAGTGTACTCCTGGCCATGAATCCAGTATACCATGCAAGGACAAAACACATTGAGGTACACTACCACTTCATCAGAGAGATGGTTCTTGCAGGAAGAGTTGATCTCATGCATGTGAAGACTGATGAACAAGTTGCGGATATCTTTACCAAGTCTCTGGGTAAAGATAAGTTCAGTGTTTTCAGACTGCTACTTGGTGTACATATGCTGTCTTGAGCTTGAGGGGGAGTGTTAGACTTCAAGCTCATCTTTGTGTCTTTGGTATGACTGTACTCGACACTTGAGTTGTCCAGCTGTACTACATGATGCGGACATTAAATAAGTCGGTGCTTAGGACTTAGTTGTTTGGTCTGAATGGCCCTTGAGACCTTAGGTTGTAAACAATCATTTGAGTTATGGGAAAAATATATAATGGAAGATATGTGAGAGAGCAAATGGCTTCTCACTGTGTGTTAGCTCCAACCTCTCTCTTTGACTTGTAATAAACTAGGCTTGAAATAATATTGCCATGGAAGGCTAAGAATCATAGATGTAAGCTGCAACATGAATACTCACCTCATATCAAGGTGGGACATGGTATGCACCCCATATCTTGGTGGCTAAGAGCATGCACCCTCTTAGTTGGTGGGAGGAAGGAACCTTAAAGCATGTATTGCTTGAAATGGCAAAAAGATCCCTCACAAGTTACATCTCCACCTTTTATACTTAACCCTAGCCTACTCTAGACTAAGGTGACTTATGCTTTGTTACAAGCCATCCCGGCCTAAAAGAGCTTTGTCCTCAAAGCTGAATTGGGAATAAATTACAAGTATGATTACAAAGATAGATTGAAGCATTTGGAATCATGCTGAAATTAAGCTCCATGTTGATGAAGATCAGAGAAGTTGATGAAGATGGACCACATAAATGGAACAGACTACTGTAAACTGTCCAAAACAGGTTGTAGTACAAGATTGGCCATATCTTGAGCTAGAAGTGACTGATTTTCATGTGCCAAATATATAAATGTAGATGACAAAATGTAGTATCCAGTCATGCCTTCAAAATCAAATTTTGAAGGCAATAAGACAATTTACTTTCTCATAGAAATTTAATATAGCAAGCAATGTACTGCCATGTTTATGAACTGTCCTCTTGCTGAAGCCATGGAAATTGTTCCAAATATGATGCTTGTTGCCATGAAGACTCTTCAATAGGCAAACCCTTCCATTTGATAAGGTATTCAACAAGAATACGGTTCCTTAGAACCTTCTTCCGCTTGCCAATAATCTTCTCGCGCTCATAGATGATTAAACCATCATCATCCAAGGGGGGTAGTTCTTCAAGAACTTGAATTTGAGGTCCCACATACTTTTTGAGCTGAGACATATGAAAGACATTATGGATTCTTGTGTTTGAAGGTAAGTCGAGTTGATAAGCAAGATCCCCAACTCGCTTTGACAATACGTTAAGGACCATAAAACCTATGAGCAAGTTTGTTGTGTCCTCCTTTAAGTGAAGCATAACGTGACTTGGGAATCTTCAAAAATATCCATTCATCTTCCACAAACTCCACACGTCTTCTTTTCTCATCCACACAGACCTTCATTGTCTCTTGAGCTTTATGAATGTTGTCCTTGCATTGCTTCATAAGGGTCTCCATCTTTTTCAATTCCTCACGTGCTTGTGGATTTACATCTTCATGAAACAATGCGGAGGGTACTTGTACATTGTAGCTATATAAAGCTTCAAAAGGAGACATTCCAATGCTCATATGGTAAGTATTGTTGTAACAAAACTCTGCAAGATGGAGCCATTGGTCCCATGCATTTTGTGTCTCATGGCAAAAGTCCCTCAAATAAACCTCTAGCCATTTGTTAACTCTTTCAGTTTCCCATCCGTTTGTGGCTGATATGCGGTACTAGGAATCAAAAGAGTCCCCATTGAAGAGAACAAAATCCTCCAAAAGATGACCATAAATTTAGTGTCACAATCGGACACAATCTTCATTGGCAAAACATGAAGCTTGAAAATACATTCCATGGATTGTTGAGCCACTTGCTTTGTTGTAAATTGGGCCTTAATAGGGATGAAATGGGCTGATTTAGTCAACCGATCAACTACTACATAAATGCTATTCCACCCATGCTTAGTTGTAGGCAATTCCACCATAAAATCCATAGAGATATCAGTCCACTTGCCTTGAGGAATAGGAAGTGGCTGAAGTAAGCCATCGGGTAGAAGAGACGAGTCTTTATTTTGTTGACACGGAAGACATTGCATCACATAATCCTTAACATCCACCAAATTCCCTTCCAATAGAAGCTCTTATGGATGTTGTCAAATGTTTTAAATAGCCCATGATGACCCGCTAAAGGTGAAGAATGCATCTCATGCAAAATACGGTCTTTGAAAGAGGATTGTGGTGTCAAGTAGACTCTACCATGATACCATAAAAGACCGTTTTGCCAATAAAATTGGGATACTCGTCTCCTTTTCCTTGCTGAAATTCCTTCATCATCTTTGATGCTTGCTCATCAAGCAAACATTCTTCTTGGATGTCATGAATCCAATCCTTATGTACGATTGAAATTGAAGATAAAGAACATGCCCACATACGTGACAAAGCATCCGCCACAACATTATTTTTTCTAGCCATGTAGGATATTTCAAAATCATAGCTTTGAAGAGTAGCTAACCACCTCCTTTGTTTAGGGGATAAATTTGGTTGGGAAAGGAAGCATTTCAACACACGATGATCGCTCTTCACCTTGAAATGACTGCCATATATATAGTGATGCCACTTTTTGATAGCATGCAAAATTGCCAACATCTCTTGTTCATAGACATGTAGTTGATGTTCCTTGTCATCAAGCTTGCGTCATTCATAGGCTATAACTCCATGGTCTTGATACAAAACAGCCCCAACTCCTCTTCCACTAGCATCAGCACATATAATGAATTCCTTAGAGAAACTCGGGCATACAAGAATAGGTGCTGAAACTAATAGAGATTTTAGCTCATTGAAACTCTTGTCAGCTATGGAGTCCCAAAAGAAAGCTTCTTTCTTCAGCCTATCCGTCAAAGGAGCCACCACATGAGCATAATTTTTGATAAACCTCCTACAGGATGAAGATAATCCAAGGAAACCTCCCAAGGAAGTAGAATTTGTAGGAGTAGGCCACTCTTTGACACATTTCACCTTGTTAGGATCCACATGAATGCCTTGCTCTCCCATAATATGACCCAAGTATTCCACTTCATCTTCCATGAAAGAAAATTTTGACATTTTGGCAAAGAGTGTATGTCTTCTTAATGTGTCAAAGACCTCTCAAACATGCATCAAATGCTCAACCTTGGATTTACTATAAATGAGGATATCATCAAAGAATACAAGGACTCTTTTGAATAAGAAAGGTTGCAATATCTTATTCATGAGTAGCGGGCGCATTTGAAAGCCCAAATGGCATAACCAAGAAGTGATATAACCCTCTTTTAATCCTAAAGGTTGTTTTATATTCATCCCCTTCCTTCATTCGAATTTGATGATAACCCAAACGAAGATCAATCTTGGTGTGAAGACCTTTGCATCTTTGAGCTCATCCAAGAGATCATCAATGTGAGGAATCAGGTATCTATTCTTCATCGCGGACTTGTTAAGCTCCCTATAATCAATGCGCATGCAAAAAGATCCATCTTTCTTCTTTACCAAGAGCACAGGAGAGGCAAACGGAGATTGACTTGGCTGAATTAAACCCATTTGCAGCAACTCTTTAACTTGTCTTTCCACCTCTTCCCTTTCAAACTTTGACAAGCAATAGGGAGGTTTGTTGATGGGTTTTGTGTTGGGCAGCAAGTCGATAGGGTGGTCTACCTCTCTCTTTGGAGGCAAAGATGATGGTTGCTGAAGTAAATCTTTGTATTCCTCCAATAGCTCTTCCATTCTTAGATCCTTTTGCTTTGAAGAAGATGATGGCTTATTTGATGTCTTCTATTCATCCACTTTTGCGAGCAAAAGAGTGAATATGCATGACCATGCATTGATTTCTTTACACATCTTCTTCCTAGAGATGAGTTCCATTTGCTTTTGACCAATGCCCTTCAATATCATAGGCTGTCCATTCCATTGGAATTCCATTAGCATGTTTTGCAAATCCAAAGAAAATTTTCCAATGGTTTTTAACCAATTGCAACCAATGACAATATCTATGGGACCCATTTCCAAAGTGATCGTCCACTTCCATAACACATGAAGGAGATAGGGTAATAGGAGTGTGTAGGCATACTTCATTACTTGATTCATAAGCTCTAGTAGGATCAGAATCCCATATGCACATTAGGAGAAAGTACTACCACTCAATTCTTATAAAGAATTGTACTTGTACCCTTTTTCTAATGCAATGATAGTAATTTTTTCTTTCCAGTAAAGTGTCTTGTCACTGTCAATACACAAGATTGTGTTTATGAGTCTAAGTCTCAATATTGGAACCTAATTCACTTGTGTGACAATTTGTCTTTGTTAGGGTCAATGTCTACACGAGTTTCTTCTTTCTCTTTCAACCTCCATAGCTTCAACATCTGCCATGCTCTAGATTCTGCATATTTTGACATGGTATCAGAGCCCAGTTGGGCATGGCAAAGCTTCTTATCTATTCTCTCAGTCCCTCTCTAGTTTAGTCCAAACTCAGGGTGAGTATCTAACCTAATCTCTATTCCTATCTCTAAGTGACCTTTCATGGCAGCCATAGCTTGCAGAACCTACCTTTCTTGGAGCCTCTTGTTCTCACTCTAGAGGCCGTAATACATCACATTTTCTTCTATGAATGTGTTCTTCTACTCAAGCTGCAACATCCTATTACATTACGTCACAACATTGGTGCTGTTTTGGTTTGGCATTGCCGACATTCTCCATCGTAGCCTAGATCTGTGCCCTGTCTGGTCGTACATGGCGGTGAAGCTACAGGGTGCAATCTCCTGACTGATCATAGGGCAATTGTAGCCCATGGCTTAAGCTCCTTGGCCACCAAGTGTTGTGGCAAATGCCTTCTTCTACAACTTGCTGAAATAAAAAATACAGAGGGGTCTGAAACCCTAGAGATAGTCTGCCATAGCCACTCTATTATAAGCTCATTCTCCACTTCTTCCTTCACTCCCATTGGGTAAAACTAACATCTTGTCACTTTGATCTGCTTCAAAATAGAAGTCTCAGTAAAACTTTGGGCCATAAAATCATTGAGGAGGGGAAGTGCTTGAAGATCCTTTGAAGTCTTGAAGAAATCAAACATCTCATTCTTCCCATTCTTCTTACCCTACTCAAAGTTCTGTCACTTTGAATTCCCAGCAAGCAGTTCAACAAGCAAATCAAGGAGGGGAATAGAAGACCGATGAAGACCTATTGAGCATTTACCAAGCATTTGGCTCCATAAGTATCTCTTGATACTGATCACTTAGTGTTTTTTGGCACTGTGGGAGCTTTCGCTCAACCGCTAAGACCCTCGGACCACTTATTGCTCAAGTGTTTCGAACTGAGCAGCCATGGCTATCTCTCACATAGCTGTCGCGCTACGCCTACCTTGTGGGTGTAGTGAGCTTACCTTGATGCTCGATCGAGTACCCTCCTCTTTCTTGCACCCTTGCAGCTCCACGATCCTTGAGGCAAACTCAAGCAACCTCAATCCCTCTCCCATGAGCTTCATCCCCCATAGCCACGTTCAAGACCAGAGGAGAGAAGAGGGGAGGAGAAGATGAAGAGGGAGAATGGGGAGCTTCTTCTCCAGGTTCCCTTGCCCTCCCACGATCACTCCCTCACACTCTCTCATGCTCTCAGTCCCTCTCACAAGCACAAGCAAGGAGGCACGAAGGTGAGAAACAGGAGGAGAAGAAGGAGGCGCTATTTGCCACACACGAGGATGCTCTTCTCATTTACCTTTTAACTTTATATACATGCCCTTAATTTCCATGGGTGGTTGTCCCCCTTTTTTACATGGCTGGCCATTAGCCTAGGCCCTTTTTCCCATTGTCCCTCTATCTTCCTAGATTCCTTTCCACCGCCCATCTACATTTACAAATTGCACGGGTGAGAGCCGGCGCTCTTTTACAAGATTTCAGGGTGCGTCTTTATATTTTAAAATGCACCCTCCTATTCCTACTTCAGTCGGGCTACTTCTTTTTGTTTTTTCCGCCTTTGCCTTGCGTCTTTCCCACTTTCTTTTGCTTTCTTCGTGTTGGGGTTAACATTACCCCCCTCCTAGATGAGTGCCAGTCCCATGGCACTGCGGCGGGAAATAGTGGGATAAAGGATGCTATTGGTTGGTGTGACTGGCGGTTGGAGGACATTGAGGCTTGTGAATGAGGGGTGATGGGGTGTGATGACGATGCCCAAGAGAGATTCTAGCATGCTTTAGGCTTGCTGACAATTGCGGCATCTGTCTCACTGTTCTGGCGCCCCTCTGGAACTGGTCGTCGTTTGAGTATCCAAAACACTTGAAACAAGAAGCAGTCCCTTAGGAAGATGGTATTGGGGGGATTTAGTCTGGAGAAACCCTTTGGTGTTTGTCGTGAAAAGCCGTGGCATGGGCTGAAAAACCCTTGTCTGGGAGGAGAGGATCTTCGGTTTTGAGGTGAAAGTCTTCAGGCTTGTGGTGCTAATAAGCGATCCGTAGATCTTGATGTAGTGGGCATGGATCATCAGACAGTGAGGTTCCAAGATCTATGCCAATGGCAGCCCATCAGTGGTGGGCGGATGGTTGTCAGCATGAAATCTGTGGAGCTACTGAAACCTTCGCAGCGAAGCTCCTGAAGTTGCAGTAACGGGGTCATGTCGGACTTTTGGAAAAATTCCTCGTCATTGGAGGATGTAGTAGACGATCGCCGTCAGCCAAGCAGCCTGTTTTGGAAACATGAAGATAACATGCAAGAAAAGTGGTGCACTTCCTAGGGGGTGTGTCTGTCTCACTGTGCAGTGCATGGTGCCCGTGTGAGTGGAACTGGGAGATGGGTCTAACCTTGGGCAAGCCCTTGGTAATGTCCCACACTTGAGGACCCAGTTTGTGCGGCTTCTGAGGTGCGATGCGAAGCTCAGGGTGACAGGTCCGAAAGTCCTGCCCTTGATGAGCCCTGAGCGTGAAGTGGGGGAGGGGCTAGAGAGGACTCTAGATGCAGTGAGTATGGTGCACCACGATAGTGAACGAAGGCAACAAGCACTTTTCTTCTTCTCTCTTTTTTTTTTTTTTGGTGAATGAGAGAGAGGGCATTGGGCGATGCATGGGGCACCTTTTTAGTCACGGGGTGGTCGCAAGCATTGTGATAAAAATGCGTGACTTTGTAGGTATTCCTTAATACCGACTCTAGCTCTTAGAGGAGTGGTGGACAAAAAGGGGTGATTACACCTTGCAAAACGGGTGTCACTCATATTTTCTAATAGTTCTAAGCAGAAGGCTGGGAGGAGAGTAGCGCGCATCATCAACCTCACCATGGCTCTACTATCTATTCCTAGGTTAAGATAAAAAAAGAGTGGAGGGAGATGGGCTTCCTCTGCGGCAGGTTTCTGGAGTAGTAAGAATTTGAGAAGTCGAAGGTAATTACAAGTGGTTAAGAATGCTGGATCGGGGCAGGAGGAGAAATCTACAAGGAAACGATTTATGGAGGGAAGTATATCTTCTGCCCTAAATGCTAAGCATTCCTCTGGGCTTCTAGCATTTACATTATAGATTCTCGGGAAGTCAAAATCCCCATGCAAATCTCTGTTGTAATCCACTCCATGCCTACGGGGGTAGGGCATGTAGATAGGATCATTGCGCTCTTCGGGGAGGGAGCTACAAAATGCGGTCCAGGCATCAAAATTGGTGTCCCAAATCCTCCTCCGCCATTTTGGCTGTGCCTAGTAGCCTTGGACGGATTTGGGAACCAGACCGACCTTGTCTTCCCAGTATTCTCGTGGCTCTTGCCTCCACCTGGTTACTATTATGCTTCTCTCTTCCATCCATTTGTTTGTGAGTTCGTTAGCCAGATCTTTGATCTTGGCTATGACTCCTAGAGGTAGGGCCCGGTCCAGGGATCATGGAAAAGAGAATGAGAGCTCGAATGGCCTCTTATGTAGCTCTCTCTGGTGCCATATGACCAACTCCTGGGGCCAATCTACTGGATGTGTATCATTTCGCAGTGGCATGGGCTCCTCAGGAAGTTGTCGTGGAAGTATGCGTGCTCGGCATTGGGCCTCTTCTGCTAACTCCTGCCTCCTTCGCCTTGCTGCAATTATGCGTTCAGGTAGCTCGGCATTGGCAGGTTCCTCCTATAGGATCTCTGGTTGAGGCGGACTCGGCATCCTTTGCGGCTCGTCTTCCTCATCTTACTCAAAGTCCGGCCCCTCTTCGGCATTTCGCGCTACCATAGGAGGAACGACTGGTGGTGGTGGCGGTGGCTGCTCTTGTTCCTGAAAACCTAACTCCTCGAGCTCCGCAGTGGAAAGGCCTGTACAGCGCAGGTAGTGGAACTGTTGCTCTTTAGTCATTCCTGTACTTGTTGGAAGCTCCCGCTCTTGAAGGCCGTATCATAGCACCCGGGTGCTTAGTTCCAACTTTCTTTTTACCGTTCCACTGTATCATCACCCTCGGCTTGCGTCACGTAGAGCACCGTGTTGAGAAAGTCCTGTTTGGGTCTTAGTCGTTATCTTTGCAGCCTCAACCCTAGCCTCGGTCTTTCACACTCTGCCACTGCAAGCCGTTCTGTTAAATCCCTCACCCTGTCAAAGTTCTTTCTTTCCCACTCCATGGCTCTCTCCTCCATCTTTTGCCTTTGTTCCTCTAGCTGGCCCGCTAGGGTGGTTATTACCTGTTGCTGCTCATTTGAATAGAACCATAACTGGTTTCTTTCGTTTAGTTTCTGAGCTAGCTGCTCTTCAGCGATCCCTCTTGCTTGATCAACAATGCTGAGCCTGTGGTGCACTTCGGTCAGGATTTCCGATTTCTCTTGGACCAACTGTTCTAGGCTCTAGATTTCAGCGCGGAGCAGCCTCTTCTGATTAAAGATCATGGCCATGAGGGCTTCCACGTCCTCCTGGGAGGTCTCCAGCGCGTCTTGCAGTCTCTACACTTCATCCTGTAGTCGTTTGGCTTCAGCTTGCTGAGACCTCCAGCCCTTCATTTTTTAGGAATTCAATTTCCTTGATTAGCCTGTCCTGTTCCTCTTGCTCGTGCCATGACTGGGGCTCCGTTGCATATTCTTGTGGAACAGCGGCTTCGCCTTCCTGAACCTCCTGGTAGAGCTGTTCCACTCGGGCCACCCTTTGCTGGAGATCACTGTATTGCTGCATCAGAAGTTTTATGTTCCTCTGTTCTGCTACCAGGCTATGCTCCTCATCCTCCAGCCTTTGCCTAAGGCAGCTTTCATTGGTTTGGGCTTGCTTCGTCTTTTCTTCTAGCTGGTCTCGCAGGGCCTTCATCTCTCTGCGTCTGTCAGCTTCCTACCTTGAAACCTCTAGCCTGAGGGCTGCTGACGTCTCCTTTTCTTTCTCAAGTTCCAGCAGCGCCACCTTCTTTTCTTCTTTTGCCTTGTCCAGTTGCGTTAGCAACTTTGCCACATATGAGTCATAGTCTGCGGCAGGTATGGGAGTATTGGGTGTGGTGGTCGATGCCTCTAGCCTCTGTCATTTGGGATCTTGCCGAGACTTTGTATCTGCGGCGGCGAGCCTTTTCGCTCGAGTTTCAGGGGCAATTTCGGCCACCCTGCTTACAAGCATCTGCATCATGGTCATGAGTTGTGCCGCATCGAGAGGAGGCGTGGGGTGTGCAGTGGCGGTGGTCGTGATTTCAGCTGTTGTTGGCACAAAGGAGGGAGGGAGTGGATGTAGGAGGGACTTGCCCTTGCCTACGACCACTGGTGCTGCCTCCACACTTGCACTAGCTTCGATTTTATGGCCCGGGCTTGCGGGTTCGAGTTCCCGTCCCCATGGGTCTCTTCCACCGACCTTTGGGTGGCTTCTGCCAGTTCGGCTAGTTCCTGGAGTCGTTGCTTCTCAGCCTCTTCCTCTGCCCTTTTTTTCCTGTCCGCTTCCGCCTTCTTCGACTCCTCTCCTATTCTGGCAAACTCCTCCTCCTCTTTCCTCCTCCTTTCTTCCTCAGCCCTTCGAGACTCTTTCTTAGCCTGTTTGATGTCAGCCCGTTCTTCCTTACTTAATTTCTCTTTTTTCTCCTTCTGTTTCTTATCACTTTTGATTTGTTCTGCGGGTTTGGTTGCTCGCAGAGGTGGCACTTCCTACTCTCCCTCATCGCTCACTGTTCTCTCGCTCGATCTCCCTCCGCCATGGTGAGCTGAGCTTTGATGCGTCACTTCCCCCTCCATGATGCCCTCATTCTTTATTGCTTCGTCTATGATGGCTGTCAGAATTCCCCCATATCTGATTGTAGCCGCTTTCGACGCCAGTTTCTTCCTTGCGGAACATGCTGTTGAGGCAGGGGACTCTCCTTCTGCTAGTGCTTCCGCCGGAGTGAGGAGGGCAGCTGAACTCTGAATGGTCTTCTGCACGAATCCATTCCAGTCTATTTCTTCAGGGGTTCCTACTGCTATGCTTTCCAACAGTGGGACCCTAATCCTGTTCATCAGCGCATTGTAACGCTGGCTCGAGAAGAGGGTATGGATCATCTTTGCTTGTAGTTTCACCACCACTGGGTTCGAGATGTCAGCCAAGCTAATTCCATCCACAGTATGCACCGCTTCCTTCTTGACTCCCAGCATGGTGTAAACGTCTCGTCTCGGCCTTCTCTCTTTCTTTGGCACCAGCCCCAAGGCCTTTTCTACAATCGTTGCATTGAGGGGCACTTCGATTCTCCTTTCTTGCTCCCCTGTCCTTACTGTGACAGTGCCACAGTTCTTGCTTTTGTCGAAATTCCTCAAGAAATCCGTGCACATGCTGTAGTCCACCGCCTGTCCCACCTTCTCCACGTACTTGTGGAGATGGCATCTGTCCACTAAGTCCTTGATAGCAGGTTCCTCCATGATGGCTTCGTCGAGATTCAGTGTGTGCTTGAAAGTGAAGTGACTGAATCCGCGCGTCTCGATGGCGATGCCGAATTTGGTCATTTCCTCTTCTGAGAATGGTAGTTTGCCTCCTTTGTCTTGTCCTGCCATGGCGATGGCCTGTCAACACACCATGCTAACGTTTAATGCCTAACAATCGGCACATTTCTTATTAGAACTAAGTTTAAGAGAAGAATAGATGGGCTTAAAGGGGGCACACTTGCTTAGAGGTTTGACCACTGCTATTGTTTTATTCTGCAACATTCCTCCATAGAAACTTTTTTAATTAACTATCTGCTAGCTAGATAACATAACTTTTCATCCTTGCTTTGCTCTTGGTTGTGCTCCCCCCCTTCGTCAGGAATCTTGCAAAGAATCCTGCCTAGGATTAGCACAGGAAGGATGAGGGGAGCACTTGTTCGTGTGGGTTGACTTACCTAGCTAATAGCCAATCGTAGAAGTTTGGATTGTATTCGAGTTGGGCATGACAATCCAGAGTGGATGGTTGGATGGAGACTTGGGAAATCTAGGTCAAAACATCGTGGAAGAGATCTCCGGTACTGAGGCGACTAGCAACATGTAATTCTTCTTGGGTGAGGAATTGGTCAATGTAGGGGTGGGCGAGCACATGGTCATCTAGATGCTGATTACGGGTGATGGCCAAGACCCTAAACGAGATAGGTGCCATGTACGTGGGGTCATATTCGATAGTTTTGATTGCCCTGCGTTGCTCAGCATTGGTCATTATGCGACGACCTTTTTTCTCCCATTGGACCCTTAGCGTAAACCACTGCTGCAAGAATGTGGAAGGTGAGCGTGCCATCTGCGTGAGCTCTTGCAGCTCCTGTTCAGGAGCAGAATGCGGAGGCTTGCGATAAGAGGTAATAAGCCTTCTGAGTGCAGCCTGATCCGTCGAGATTTCATCATTTGCTATCAATTCGGCAGCAATTTTGGGAACTTTAGTGGTCATAAGTTCGTATTCCTCCCAAGTGCATGGTAGTGTACGAACCGCCGAAGCAAGTGTTTCATCTAGAAGACCTAGGTCTAGCCTCTCGTAGCTTCTAGCAAATGTAGTGAAAGTTTCATCTAACATTTTAATGCAGGCTATTAGATCGTCCCCAGAAGTTGCGGCAAGGTCCTTAGCCAAAGAGAGGAAAGGTCGTATTGCGTATGAAGGTTTAAGACCCTCTGGTGGGGCGGGTGCATGTGGACTAGATAATTGTGACTTCCTCATCGGTGTCACGGGTCGGGCCTTGCACTGGGAAGCCCTTTGAGATGCTGTGGGAAGCTCTAGAGGCACGGTGGTTGTACTTGGTTCTGAGTTAGCAGTAATTGTTGTTTGTAAGTTCTCAAGATTAGGTAGGTTTAGGACCTGGGGCATTTGCTTTGGTCGATAGATGAGCTGAGGCTTGTTAGCCACCACTGGCCCTGGCCTGTTAATTGTGTTTTGGGCGCCACTGGTGTAACCCTCTCTTGTTAGGAATAGATTGATTGTAGATGAGCTTCTTAGCTCGCCATTTTTAGGCACCCAAATCCAAGGATTGCCCTCGTAGTATCCTTATGCCCGCAAGAGGTCTTTGGGAATCCAGAGCGGCGTGGTTGTGCGTCTACAGTGGTAGTGCCTAGACTGCCTCTTGGGTCGGGACGGTTGATACTTTGGACGTTTAGGGTCACACCTGGGTGGTTTACCCTGATGTGGTTTTTGCTGTTTCGGCACCCATAGAAACTTGGACTCTTTGGCCTTGTGAGCGCTCCTGGTGGCCATGGGTCTGAGGTTGAGAAGTCGGCATGAGGCCATGGTTTCCACGGGTTGAAGCTTGGTCGTGGGGGTTTCTATCGACTGCTTCGTAAAAGTGGGGGAGTTAGGGCAGCCCTTGCTGAAAGTCGTCACTATGCGCGCATTGCCAATGGCAAGATGTATGTGATTTAGGTTGTAATCCACATCGCAGTTGGTTTGTTTCTTGAAAGTGCGACCTAACAGCGATACATTACCAGCGTCTATGGTGCCAAGCAACACATGGAAGAAGGCCGGTAAACTTTCAGATTCGATGGAAACGACCACCTTGCATTTCCCTAGGAGTGGGTAAGCGGTGCCCCCAAACGAGGTGAGTTGAGCGTTAGTGGGCCGTAGTTGCAGTTGACCAATGCGTGTCCAATGGTCATGTGTTAGGATGTTGTAGTCAGCACCTTCATCAATCAAGGCGTCAAAAGAATACACCGCTCCTGCTGCAACTGTAATCCGTAGGTATGCCGGTGCCACTACTTCTTCATCCTGATCTGTTAGGTCAGTTACAGTAGCCATGCGGACATTCAGTGGGGGTTCTAACATGGGCGGCTCATGTAATGGATGTGGAGGAGGATAGTACTTCTTAATGCGGCTGCCATTAAAAAAGCCTATTTTCTCACTGTCAAGTGTCTCCAACTTGACATTTTCGATCCTACCGATTACGCGTACCCTAAAAGGCCCTAGTCCCCGAAACTTCATCTTCTATTTATGTCCTTTTACCGAGTACAGCAGAACAAGGTCCCCTTGTTTGAAGTCTCTCTGCATGACATGCTTGTCAAACCACATCTTTCGTCGAGCCTTTTCGCAAATTAGAGAGTGAGTGGCGAGGAGTCGGGTCTCCGTTAAGCGCTCAAGTTCTACTAAGCGGTTGGTCCAAGCCTCTCTGCCCTCCCAACGTTCCTGGACTGCTAGCCTCAAACTAGGGATGAAGAATTCTACGGGCAGAATGGCTTCAGTTCCGTAAGTCTGCCTAAAGGGCGTCTGTCCTATAGTCGTTTTATAAGCAGTGCGATAGGCCCACAAAGCCGCCATTAGCTTGTTATCCCAGTCACTTCTTGAAGTAGACATGACTTTTGTAAGCACATTGACTAGAATTTTGTTTGTGGACTTGGCTTGGCCATTAGCCTGAGGGTAATAGGGAGAGGACTTCCGGTGAATTATTAGGAAGGTAGAGAGCAAGTGGGCAATCACTTCATTAATGAAGTGTGCGCCTTGGTCGCTTACAAGTTCGATTGGACAACCGAACCGTGAAATGACCTGCTCCCACAAGAACTTACCAGTGGTCCGAGCATCATTCTTCCTCATGGCCCGTGCCTCTGCCCATTTTGTTAAATAGTCGGTTGCCACAATGATGTATCGAGCTTGGGAATATTGTGCTGCGGGATTGATAGGCCCAATAAAATCGAGGCCCCATTTTTCAAAGGGTTGTCGGGCTATGACAGGGCTCAGCTCCATCTTGTCCTTCCGCACAGGCACTCTGGTCCTTTGGCACTCATCGCAGTGCTTTACAAATTTAGTTGCATCACGGAATAGGGTGGGCCACCATAGCTGGGATTGTAGCACCTTTCGGGCTGTTGTGTCCCCACTAAAGTGTCCCCTAGCGATTCCGCCATGTGCTTCGTTTAATGCGTCATGCATCTCGTGCTCACACACGCATCTGCGCAATAAACCGTCTTGTCCCAACCTATAGAGTTGGCCAGCTTATCAGCTGATAGGGCTGAATTTTCAGGATAAGTCTCTTCAGCCTGGCCTTCTCAATGGGCCGCTCCGGTAGTCCATTTTCTAGCACTTGCACTATGTCATCGGCCCAATAAGGCGTCAGATCAGCTCTAAACAATTCTCGTTCACTAGACAAGTCAAAAAGATAGCCATCCGGTAAATCATCAGGCACGCCTTGTCCAACGGCTTCTCCTGTGGGTATGCGGGACATGTGGTCGGCCATGTAGTGCTGCTTTCCCTTGCGTACAACCACAGAGAAGTCAAACTCCAGTAAAAGGAGTAACCATCTGGCTATGCGCCCCGTAGCGCAAGGCTTGTTCACAAGATATAGTAGGGCTTGATGGTCAACGAAGAAGACAAAGGGAGTGGCCAACAGGTAATGCCTAAATTTCTTTACCGCAAATACCATGGCCAACCCCTCCCTTTTTGTCATGGAATAGTTCATCTCAATTTCTGTGAGCTGCCTGTTGGCAAAACTCACCGGGTAATCCAAATTATGCTCACCAGGCTGGCATAGCACGGCTCCAATAGCGAACTTAGAGGCGTCTATGTGCACATGGAACGTTACGTTCCAGTCTGGGGCTCACAAGATTGGTGCAGTCGTAAGAGCCTTTTTCAATTCTTCATATGCACGCTGGCAGTCCTCTGTCCACTCAAACACTATCAACAGCTTGTACAAAGGTCTAGCTATTAATGCATAATTTAGTACAAATCGTCGATAATATCCAGTGTGTCCCAAGAAGCACTGAACTCCCTTGTAGTTGTCGGGTGGCGGTAGGTCAACAATGACTCTGACTTTGGAAAAGTCAGTGGCAATGCCATTCCTTGACACTACATGCCCCAAGATGCATCCGTGTTTTACCCAGAATTGGCACTTTAAGGGGTTTAGCGAGAGGTGGTACAGTCTACACCTTTCAAAGACAGCTCGCAATTTCCGAGAGGTGGTACAGTCTACACCTTTCAAAGACAGCTCGCAATTTCTTCAAGTGTTCGTGCCAACTAGAGTGTAAACATAGGTCATCTACGAACACTTCCAGTTCGCGCCTGAGCATGTCCTTAAAGATGGTGCACATTAGGTGCTGGAAAGTTGCGGGTGCATTCATTAGCCCAAAAGGCATGACAATGTAGGCAAATACGCCCCATTCTGTGGCAAAGGCAGTCTTGTGCCTGTCGTCGGGATGCACTTGTACCTGATTGTAGCCCGAGAAGCCATCCAGAAAACTGTAGGCTTCCTTCCCTGCTACCCTCTCCAGCATGTGCTCGGTATAAGGTAAAGGATAATTATCCCTTTTCGTAGCGGCATTCACTTTCTTGTAGTTGACACGCACTCGGATTTTTCCATTTTTCTTCATGACAATCACGATAGGTGACACCCAGTCCGTGTGCTCGATCTCATATATGAAACCTGCCCTCATGAGTTTGTCAATCTCCTCCTTCACTGCATGGGCGTGTTTAGGATTCATGGGTAAGGTCGTTGTTTGGTTGGCACTGCATTTGGAATCATTGGGATGTTATGGGTCACAACCCTAGGGTCGACTCCCTTAAGTTCATCCAGTGTCCAGGCAAACACGTCGATGTACTCTTGCAGGAGCGCAACAAGTTTGGTTTCTTCCTCTTCCGCCAAGTCATCTGCGACGAATACCGGTCTTGGTTTTTCGTCTTTTCCAGCCAAGTTAACCTCCTTGACTTTGGCGGGTCCCTCTGTCGGTTCACTAGTCTGACCTTCTCTCTTTGCACCTAGCAGGACCACCACTCTGTCACCCTTTTTAAATTTTGTAAACCATTTGGGCAGATCCTGTGGTTTCCTCTGCCTTTCCGCTTTTGAGCCCATTGCTTGCTTCCTGGCCTCCTCTTTTAGCCTCCTGCGCCTCAGGTGGACTAGAAAGTCTCCCTTGGTGCATTTGACCTCAGATGGTTGCGGTATCTCGGGATCACTCTCAATACTGACTTCCGACTCTGAGTTGAACTCGTATCCTTCACTTGAGGAAGGTGTTTCCCCAGGGGTCTTAGTTCGGTAGGGGAATCTGTCTTGAGCACTGGGATTACCCACTGTTGTGCCACTCCAGCTTGCTCGTAATCTACGGCCTCTATTTGTTCCAGCCAGGATCTGTCACACTCCATTAGTATGACTCCTTTTTCATTTCGACTGAGCCCTTCCTTCCTAGGCCTTAAGTCTACCCTGATTTGCTCTATCACCTTTCCCTCCGTGTCGTACTCTATCATGTCTACCTCTTCTTCACTTTCTTCTCCTGCAGAGCGACAGTCCTCATACTCCTCATCATCCAGGTCCTGTTCTTCTGACTGCTCATCATCCCCTAAGCTTCCCTGTTCACGCTCCTTGTCATCAGTGACTAAAGCCCAGTTGTATAACAAGTTCAGGTCATGGACTTTGTTCCATTTCCATTCTAGTTTAGCTAGAAGGTCACGTAGAGGCTTTAAGTTAGCGGCCAAATTGCCGTTCAATTTATCGGACAGAAACTCTACGATCTCCTCAAGCTCTAGCTTGTTGTTGGGGGTGCGAGACGAGGCCGGTTTGCCTGGATTGAGCGAGCTTCCTGCCATCATGCAAAGTGGCACAACTGGCTCTTTAGTTGGTACTGTGGCGGTTTTAGCAGCCTGCTGAGGTGGTCCTTCCTCATTCAAGAATGGTAGGTCAATGGTTGCCAGCACGTGCATCCAATCCCTCTCATCCTCAGGGCAGGGAATATATTTAGCCAGCGATCCATAGGGCTTAGTCAGTTGAGTATTGCCTTTTAGCATGGTTGAGATGGCACCCAGGTCAACGGGCGTCATCGTCCAAGTGTCCATCTCTACCCTCACTGCACTAGTTCTGTTCCCTAGGAAAATCAATCCATTGCTCCAATCCTCTATGACTCGTGCATTCCTCATCTAAGGTCGGCCTAATAGTATGTCGTAATCCACTCCCTTCATGACAATAAAGTTTACCGAGAATTGCACACCGGCAATCTTTACTGGCCAATTCTTTAAGACCCCAAATGGTCTTACCTTCATGCGGTTTGCTAGCGTGACATTGAATCTAGCGGTCTCTATAGGAGGGTTTCCCCATGCCTCTAGGAACGCATGGTTTAGCACACTAACACCGGCACCTGTGTCTACAATTCCCTTCCAAGTCATGTCCCCTAAGGCTAGGATGGGCAAAACTGCGTGCATTTCAGTGCCCTCCCAAAAAGCATTGATGTGCAAAGACTTAGGATCTATGTCTAGAGTTAGACTTGGGATCTGTGCAACTGCGACGTGATCTTGCGGATCAGTGCCCACCAGTTCCGCGTGTCCCTCGATCGAGTCTTTTAACTCCTGCCACAAGGAGTGATTTTGCCTAAGTAGATCCTCCAGGCTTAGAGTTACTGGGGCGGACAACAGAGTTGTGAGGAGGCTATTGGACCCTTGTCTTCCTCTGAGGCTGGCAGTTCTAGGCCATGCATCCCGTCTGCCCTGGTAAGCTTCCCCCCGGTCTTGCTGCTGAGCCGCCTTTAGGGGTGCAGGCATGTTCCCAGCCGGTGGTTTTGAGGGTGAGACTGGTGTGTTAACACTAGAGAAGTCGTCCATAGGGTCTTCCAATATGGGTTTAGCATCTTCAAGGTGCTTTTGGGCATCCTTGACCCACTCCTTGACCTTGGCTATAGCTTCGAGTTGTCATTTGGGATGGGGATATTCTCCTACCTTGGCACTCCCTAGCTCTGCTGTCTTAGGGGCCGAGGTCTCTGCCTCTGCATCTGTGACCCTCTTTCCCATCACCAGCGTAGTCATTTCCTCGGTTTTAAGGGTTATCTTTGCATCAGCACTTTTTTTCCATCTCCTCCGGCTTTTCTTCCCTATAGAGGTTGCATCAAGGTTGCTTGGCCCTGGTAAGGAGATGGCTGCTTGTTTCATTTGAGCTCGCGTCATAGCATGTAGTGGGATGGGCATATCCTCACTACCAAAAGTTTCAACTCCGAAGAGCCCCAAGGGCACCAATGGCATGTTGGCAGCGCCCGTTAATGGCTTCCGCCTAGGACAGTCAGGAAACAGGTGTGTGATTCCACACTCTGTGCATCGGAGATCTGCTTTGTCCTTGTTAGCTTGTTCTCGCTCTGGGCAGCGTGATGAAATGTGGCCTGGGTGGCCGCAAGTCCAGCATGTGACCGGATCCTAGCTTAGCCCTCCAAATCCTCTGCCTCGTCCTCTTCCTAAGGCCATCACCGGTACTGGTCGGTAGTCCATCAGGACTGGGTTGCCCTCCTCATCGTAGGATACATAAGGATTGACATATGCCTCTTCCTCATTGGGCTCCTCCACAAAGTGGACAGGAGCGTCACTAGGTGGGTGAGTCACAAAAGGCCCTGGTGGCCTAGGTATGCCAGTCGGGTTCATCTCCAGCCTAGGCACGATAGGTCTTGGGTTAGTTGGTGCTGGAAGATCTAGCTAGGTTCCCCTGCCCAAGAAATTAGGTGGCCTACTACCTAAGTATGGAGGGTTGTACTGGTGCGTATACGGGAGTCTCCTCGGCATTCTACAATGCGTTGTATCATGACCGAATCTACCGCAATTTGAGCACGGTCGAGATTGAGGATCTTGGCACTCCACTGGGAGGTGATTGCCACTACAGTACACACATTGTACATGCGATCTCACCGGCTTTCTAACGAGCTCTTGTAACCACGCAATCTCCATTCTCATCTCTGCCATCCCTTGGTCATGGTCTGCACTCTTTCCCTTGTCCTGCGCACTAGCAGTTGCTTTTTCCCCTAAGGGGGTTGATCTCTCAGGGTCCCTCTGGTTTGCATTATCCCGGGTGGTAGCCCCCATGCTTCGCTCTCTAAGTTGATCATCTACACGTATTGCTTCCTCGAAGACTCGAGCTAGCATATCCCATTGTAAGGTGGAGTTACTGGCCAGAGCCTTGTAGAGCTCCTCACTCCGAACCCCGTTCATGAACACTATAGACACTGCCCTTTTGGTAGATCGCTCATTGGCAGGGATTCTCTTGTAGAGGCTATGCACCTGAGTAACGTAATCCCTAACGTCCTCCTTCTCCCTTTGACTGATATTCATTAATCTAACAATGAGGTTGTCTGAATACCCTGCCTCAGAGAACCTTTTGATAAAGAGGCCCTTAAGGCGAGCGAAGTTTGTACGTTCTGCGTCATCCAGACTAGAGTACTAGGTCCTCCCCTTGTCGCCTAAACACAGGCCGAAGGCTTGGGCTCTCTGCGCAAGGTCAGTAAGACCGTTTGCCTCACATACTTGCTCAAACTGCTCCATGAAGCTATACGGGTCACTACTAGGTTCGTATCGAGCTAGTTGTTTCGCTACTATAGGGATTCTAGCATGCCCTTTAGCACCCTTGTGTGACTCCCAATCCTGACAGTAGTGCGGTGGCTAGGGCAGTAGCACTTTGCTCCATGGATGTATTGTCCATGAGTCGCTTTGCCACCAGTTCGCTCAATGTCATGCCAGCCTCTACTACCCGTTCCCTCTCTACATTCGGTCTGGACTTGGCTGCCCCTGCTAAGTCTAGCACTCTTCTAGCCTCGTACATATCCACGTCCTGCTGCAGCCTTCTAGCCCTTTGCTCATGGTTATAGGCAATTATGCCTTCCAATGCTCTCTTGATAGCTCTTCTCTCTTCTTCCAGGTTAGCCACCACTTCTTCTACAGGTCTACCTTGGATCTCAGTTCTGGTGAGTAGATCGTAGTCGTGAACCAATTCTTGGACCGAGGTTGGAAATTCTCCTAGGTCTAATTGGTCTTCCCCTTGATTGCCTCTTGATCCCGACATTGTTTCTGTTTCTGGCTCCACGAGGTCATCGATGAATCCAATCAGCTCCGGTGGCTTCCACTCCTCTATCTTGTTGCTTCTCGTGTCCTTGTGTTTCCTCCAGGCACTACTAGTGGGGTGCTCAGGCACCTGTCTAAGTCTTGGGGTCTCCTCCTACTAGTGGGTTCCTTAATGTTATTAGGTATCCAAATGTGTTCCTTGTTATTTGAAAGCAGTGTCGATCTCGCACGTTGTGCTTAGTGTTTTCGTGGTGCTTGGTGCGAAAACAGGCTTTTCTCTTTTCTTGCTATGCAAGTTTACTAGAGCACAAAAGTGAAATGCCGATGCAAAAGATTTTAACCCAAACTCCCCCTTACTTCTACCCACATCCTTAGTCTAATTTGAGTTTCCCACTCGGTTCCTGGCTATTCTATGGTCTTTCCGCACCCTGAGTTCGATTAATCTCCGAGGTTCTAATGACCAACTTGGGTTCTGGGGGTGTTCAGGGTTGCATCCTAGGGTCAGGTCTGTGGTCAGGTCAGCAAAGATCCTTATCTTTGTGTTCTGGCAAGATGGTTCGATTCTGGGAATCGGATCGGGGTGGTCCGACTCTGAGAGTCGGACGGTCCGACTCTGGCAATCGGACCGCTGCAGTCCGAATCTAACAGTCGGACGATGTTGGTCCGATTCTGGATTGGTCCGAGTCGGACAGGGGTGGGTCCAATTCCTTCGATTGGGCGAGGTGTCTGATCGAATAGGTTGGTCCGAGCAGACAGTTGGGTGTCCGGTTATAAGGGGCAGTCCGGGTGCCACGTGGCACGTCTGATCGAGCTGGTCCGATCCTGGCAATCGGACTAGACTGGTCCGACTCACTCGCAATCGGACAGTCCGATTTTGGGAGTGGGACGGTCTGACTCCAGAGCTCAGGTGGTCCCTGCGAGTTGGTCCGACTGCGTCGGCGGTGGGCGTGATTCCGGCGCGTTTGAATCCTCCCTATTGACTTCTACACTCAATCATCACAAAGCATCCCATAACCGATCAGAGCGCTACTGGAACTCACTGGACTCACCTGAAGTGGCACGAATCGAATGCGCCTTGAATCAGGGTTGCGTTTCCTCGTCTTGTGAACCAGAAGCTCTCTCTCTCTCTCTCTCTCTCTCTCTCTCACGCACACACACACACACACACACACACACACACACAACAAAGCCAACTAAGAAAATGAGGTCTTTTGTGGCCTCCCAGGCCCCTTAAGGTTCTTTCCCAGCACTGCAAAACCCTATAGCCAGTTCCCTGTCCCTAGTTCACCCAGAAGCTTGAGTATGGTCCCGTGTTTTCCTGTTTCCAGCAACAGCCAGAACCTTTGTTTCATCTGGTTTTACCCTAACCTAACCTCCATCTAGTGCAGCCAATATGAAAAACAGAAATGCAGAACAGTAGTCCTAATCTAATGCTTCTAACAAACCCAAATACTTACCTGTTCCTCAAATTAAGACCTCCTAAGTCTCCTAGTTATCTCGAGCACTGGTTCAAGCTGCAAACCCTACTTCCATGCTCGATCTGCTGCGCGCGGTGCTCAAAGCTCAAATCCGTTGGTCCCGGCAACGGAACCAAAATGTGGGAGCTTTCACTCAACCACCAAGACCCTCGGACCACTTATTGCTCAAGTGTTTCGAACTGAGAAGTCATGGCTGCCTCTCACATCGCCGTCATGCTACGCCTACCTTGTGGTTGTAGTGAGCTTACCTTGATGCTCGATCGAGTACCCTCCTCTTTCTTGCACCCCTGTAGCTCCACGATCCTTGAGGCGAACTCAAGCAACCTCAATCCCTCTCCCATGACCTTCATCCCCCATAGCCACGTTCAAGACCAGAGGAGAGAAGAGGGGAGGAGAAGATGAAGAGGGAGAATGGGGAGCTTCTTCTCCAGGTTCCCTTGCCCTCCCACGATCACTCCCTCACACACTCTCACACTCTCAGTCCCTCTCACAAGCACAAGCAAGGAGGCACGGAGGTGAGAAACAGGAGGAGAAGAAGGAGGCACTGTTTGCCACACACGAGGATGCTCTTCTCATTTACCTTTTAACTTTATATACATGCCCTTAATTTCCATGGGCGGTTGTCCCCCTTTTTTACATGGCCGGCCATTAGCCTAGGCCCTTTTTCCCATTGTCCCTCTATCTTCCTAGATTCCTTTCCACCGCCCGTCTACATTTACAAATTGCACGGGTGAGAGCCCGGCACTCTTTTACAAGATTTTAGGGTGCGCCTTTATATTTTAAAATGTGCCCTCCTATTCCTACTTCAGTCGGGCTACTTCTTTTTGTTTTTTCTACCTTTGCCCTGCGTCTTTCCCGCTTTCTTTTGCTTTCTTCGTGTTGGGGTTAACATGCACTTCTTCTTGTTAGCACACTCAAGATTATCTCTTGTGCTACTTAAATATGATCATTCTTAAGCTAATTTGCTACTGTTCCCGCAAGTCTAACATGGGCAAAGATTCTCCAACTGCCCGTTTCAAAGGAGTTGGGTTTCATACCTGGCAAACCTGCATCAAACTCATCCTGATGAAGAAAGGACTCTAGGCCATTACCACTGGAAAAGAAAAGAAGCCTCATGATGCAGACCTTGCTGTCACTTGGCAAAAGAACGATGATAAGGCTTCAGCCATTATCAAACTAGAACTAGACGACAGCTATATCCACCATGTGGATAATTGTGAGACTTCACAAGACACATGGAAGAGACTTGACACCTTGTTTGGTGCATAGTTTAAATAATCAAAGTATGCTCTCTTGATTGAGTTTTTCAGGCTTCAAATGAAGTCCAACACATCACTTGCCACACAACTAAATTACATGGAAGGACTTCTAACCCAACTTGCAGGAATCGATATTAAAATGGAAGAAGATGTTTGCATCGATGTTCTACTTAAGATTTTGCCTCCTGAATATAATAATGTATTAAAAATTTAAGCAACATGCCAAATCTTGAACTTTTTGATATCCAGGCATCACTGTTAGAGGAGGAAAAGAAGCTAAAAACTAAGGAAGAACCAAGCACCTCTAGAGATGAACATGCATTATATGTTGGCAATATGTACAAAGGCAAGAGGATCAACTCTTCTGTGACTTCTGCAAAAGGATCGGACACACCGAGAAGTTCTGCCACACTAGAAAGAGGTCCCAAAAGGCCTATCTAGTTGCAGTCAAAGAAGAAGTAGAAAACGGAGCAAAAGAAGAAGAAGACCATAAGGAGAAGGACAAACCTCATCAGTCCTTCTATTCAGATAGAATTTTTTAGCTTTGTATTTCCTAGCCCTAGTGCTTCAAACATAAACTTATAAACTCCTCAAATAAGCCTTGTACTACAGCCTCTGTACACTTTGTGAGGCCCCTGCTACTACAGCCTCTGGATGTCCATCATGTTTGTGGTACCCACACTTAGCCTTTTTTGCAACAGCCTCTGGAGTTTTGCCATGTTTATAGTGTGCCCACACTTTGCAGGTGTTGCTTTCACTAAAGCCTCTACACACTTGTACTTCTAGTTGTGATTGAGGAGGGGTGTTGAGATCTTTGTAATCACACCTACTTCAGTCCCTTTGTAAGGAGCAGTGAGGGCTCAGGACCAGAATCCCATATGCACAGTAGGAGAAAGTACTACCACTCAATTCCTATAAAGCATTGTACTTGCACTCCTTTTCTAATGCAATGATAGTATTCTTTGATTTCTAGTAAAGTGCCTTGTCACTGTCAATACACAAGATTGTGTTTATGAGTCCAAGTCTCAATCTTGGAACCTAATTCACTTGAGTGACAATTTGTCTTTGTTGGGGTCAATGTCCACATGAGTTTCTTCTTTCTCTTTCAATCTCCATAGCTTCAGCATCTGCCATGCTCTAGATCCCACATATTTTGACAAAATTGCACATAAAGAACCACCCGGATCAAAAGGAAAACTATCCACAATATAACAAAATTCATCATTATTTCCTTCATCTTCCTCATGCATTTCTTCAACCATAGGGTTTGCTTCTACTCGAAATACATTCCTCTCTTCATTGTCATCCTCATCTGGCTCATCGATGATGACAAAGTTAAGCTTGCTATTTTTGGATTTGCATTTCAGCCTAGGTGTTGTATCCACTTTTCTCCACACTTGAAGCATAACCCTTTTGCCCTCATGTCTCTAATTTGTTCATTTGAAAGAACTTTGATGTAAGTGCTATTCTAAATTCCCTTTTGTGCATTTTCAACCTTTGCAAAGCTCTGTTTTGCTTTAGCCATTGGTCTATAACCATTTCCTCCACTTGGTTTTAATCCATAGACCGTTGGATATGTAGGCAACTTGATGTAATTAATGTTGTAGTTACTAGTTCCCTTGCTTTCTTGCCTATAAAGATCCCCTTGCTGACTGAAATGTACTCCGACCTTTGAATACTGATTAGGTAATGAATACCCTGCACTTTTTGGCTGAACTCCCATTCAATCTCTTCTATATTTTTGCCCATACCTTTCAGCATATAAAATGGCTTCATGAATTGTCTTGGGCTGCATTGCACCTATTTCCAAAGAGAGTGCTGAATTTAGACCAAATATATATTTGTTTAACTTGGCCAAATCATCAATGCCTTCAATGTACATAGAAAGATTAAGGAAAATACTAGAGTAATCATGAACGGATATGCCTCGTTGTTGAAGACCATACCATCTTCTTTGCAATCTTTCTTTTTCCATTGGAGAGACAAACACTTCCAACATTTCCTTCTTAAAATCCTCCCAAGAAGAAAAATTGTGACCAACTCTTTGCATATATCTCCACCATGTATGTGTATAGCCTTCAAGATGGAGTGCTGCAAAATAGATATTGGCTTCATCATGGCGAGGAAAAAGTGTGAAGTACATCTCTAATGTGTTTACCCATTCTTCCCACTCTGTTGGAGATGCATTATCCCCCTTGAAGTTGGAAATGGTAATCTTTTCTTTGTACTCCCTTTCATTATAAGTTGGCTGGAAATTGCCCAAAAATGATTGTCTCAAAAAATCTCTATTCATTGAATCTCTTCCAAAAGAATTTGGTCTAGGATTATTACCACCATGATTCAGTTGTCCCAATCCAAAAGAATGATGTTGTCCATTAGTGGGTTGACCATAAAATGACTTACCTTTGTTGGTGATATCATGAAATGACCTCTTTCATCAAATCTTCCACTCTTATCATGAAAGTCCAATTCTCTTTGCTTGATGATAGATTGAGAGGGAAAAGATTTGTAGATGGGGTCACATCCATGAAGCTCCTCATTCTCTTCTTCTCTTATATCCTCCTCTTCTTCATAAGTAGCCTCACGTCTTAGATTGAATTGAGGACGGCATGGTGCTTTGATGAAATTGGTGGTTGGTAATGAGTACTCCTCAATGTAGATGGCTCTTCTTTCTCAAAGGTTGACAAAATAGACTGATCAATCCCCTTTCCTTTCATATTGGAGGGTTGGACTGAAGTATTTTCAATATGAATAGTGGATTCATTTGGTGTAGAAGATGTGGGTTGAGTCTTCAAATCCTTGATAGCTGCTACTACATCCTCAAATCCACTCTTCATGAACTTGACCAGTTGTTGAAGTCCTTCATCCACTTTGTTGGATGTATTCTCAATCTTCCCCAAGGATTTTTAAAGTTTCTCATATTGATCATGCATCGCAATGTTCAACATATGCATCTCTCTTGAAAACATGTGCTCTTCAAAAGGTTCGTGAGACAAGGGATTTCCATCATTACCCAATTGTGCAATATGGGCATTACCAGCGCTTACATCATCATCTTTTTGGTCATGATTGAGGGCTTCACTAGTGTTGTTTTGATCGTTGATATATTCTTTGATATCTTCTTGAATGGTCTCCATGACTTGATCTTTTCTCTTGTGTTTGGCCATTAAGGATAGGTGCTGTCAAAATGACAGTGGAGAAGAAAACTGTCAATAACTTGCTTAGTATTGCACCAATGCCAATGGTTTATTGATCAAACAAAGCTTATATATCAGGGATACTCCATGTTTAGTAATATCTCAGCTTGCAATAGGGTATATGGGTAGAATGAACTCAAAAAGTGCACCCATGTCAGCCTGTCTAGGTGCAGTCCACTAGACCCCCTGTCAGTAAATTTGCCATAACTTTTTCTCTCGATGTCCAATTACAAATTTTTTTGATTCAAATGAAATCTTAACATCCCCTCTTCAAATCAAGATATTAAGATCCCAAATCAGATCATGATAGAATTTTATGTAATAGGAAGTGTGTACCTGTTTAGAGAATTCCTGCAACCTGTTAACACCCTGTAGGAGCCCTGTTTCACCGTGAAATTATTAGACTTGTGATGGGCTGTAAGGCACATGTAAGTATCTACTAAACACCTACAACTAATTGGTACATGTTGGAAAGACCTGTAAATCTACCCAAGGATGTCACAAACTGCCCTATTCGGTACCCCTAGTCTTCAAATCTTCATCCACTCTTTCCCAAGTGGTCTTGCGTGGTCCACCACCTGTGGTAAGGGATAAAACAGCAGGACGGGCACCTAAATGGGCTTTGAAACTCCAGAAGGTGTGCAAAGTTCCTTTCAGGCCAGGTTGTGCACCCCTACAAAGTCTTAAATAGCAAGGGAGGGTCACCTCTCTTTTGTTTTGCTATCTCGTCCGGCTTCAACCTTTTTCCTCGATCAGAATATACATGGAAGATCTAGTATTCTATCAATAAAAGTATGATATGCATGGCTGAATCAAGATCTTGCCATTTCATGATATGTAAGAAAAAAATGGAATAGGACTGAATTGAAATGGATATGGGTAAGGAATACCTACAGCAGTGACTCACTGATTTACAATTCTATTCCACTTACTGATTGATTCTTATTTTCAGCCATATTGCATTCAATCACATCAAGAAATTCAAGGTTAAGATTAGCAAAATTTTCCAACAAATGGAAGGGATTAGCAACAATTGACTACTGATTTTTATTGGGTAAAATGAAAAGAATTCATCATGACATCATTCAGCCCTAAGTTAGGTCTATATGCAATCAAATGGTAATTCTTAAATGAGATTACTCTTAATTATCCATTTTCAACAAATGGATGGCTTACCAATTGGATCTTAAAAGGGATTAAGAGCAAAATTAAGAAATACCTCTTGTATTGTTGAAGTAGATGATTATGGAAGCTCCAATACCCATATGAGACTTGAAATTCTTGAAATCCCGCTTGATGTACCAAGAATATTCTCAAAGTACAATCCCCATGATGAATATGTAGTTCATAGACTCCAATTTCTCTTCAAGGAATCTCTAATATCCAAAAGCTTGATAGAAGTGATCCTTCTAGCCCAAATGTGGCTGGAAATTTGTAAGGGAGTCAATGATAAGCATCAAAAGGGGTGGAAGACTTCAATCCTTGATAGAGAACTCTTCCATTGTAGCACATAAGCTTGCATATGCTACCCATACACTTGCAATGCCAATAGCAATATTGATGCAAGACCATGAATTCTTGATATAATCCCGTGCATAGAAGCTTTCGGATACATAAAGAACCAAAAGCCCCATGATAACATGCTTCAAAGATAAAAAATTATGAGAATTCAAGTGACTGCCCTATTTTGACTCATTTCAAGAGTAGAAATGCTCTAATCTTTCAAGAAATCTTCAATATTGGTTCAATGAGTGCTGAAGAAGCTCAAGGATGGTTATTAGAACAAAAGCCCTTTGACATTTTGAAGAAATTTTAGAAAAACTCACCGTTGTCTTGAATCTGCCATAGCCAGGGTTTTGAAAGCTCAAGAATGATCAAAGATGATCAAGGAAGTGTGAAGAAAACATGTATGCTTGTTGAAGACCTTCAATAATGATTGCTTAAGCTTTTTATGCCTTGGCTTTAGCCTGACATGGTTGATTTCGTGAAGGAAGAGAGGCTGGGAATTCAGCGCAAATTGGGCTAGCTTCTCCTCTTGTCCTGGAATATCAAGTTCACTAAGGCTAAGTGATAGGCTACTCTACATGAAGCTCATAGCACAAGGAGTTAAACTCTGATGTCTCCTCGGTAGGAAATGGTCATTGGAAGAAGATTGAAGCAATAGAAGCCATGGATTCTTGGAGAAAAGCTTGAGAGGAAGAAGAGAGAGAAATTGGTCCCAAAAAGTAATCAAAGTTTTACTTCTGTAACCCCAATTAGACTCCAGCTAGGGTCAAGAACCTTCAAAATGGACCTCCATTTGACGACGTCTTGCTATTTTAGCCAAGAACCTCCATCTTCCTCAAGATCTTCTTTAAGAAACCTCCAAAATTAGTCCCAACTTGTTGCAGAGAACTCTGACTAGTCATGCCCTACGATCAAATCTTGGTACTCCAATTTACCGATTCCTGTCCCTATGACTAAATTCTCCAAGAAAATGACTCTTCCCATGGATCAAAGTCCATGCTCTGATACCAATGTAATAAACTAGTTCTCACAGTAAATCAAATAATTTGAAATTCATGAAATACACCATTCTTGCAAAGAAATACAAGAAATACACCATGTTTGCAAGGTAGCCATAGTCAAGGTAACTAGGCTTGAAATAATATTACCATGGAAGCCTGAGAATCATAGATGTAAGCTGCAACATGAATACTCACCACATGTCAAGGTGGGACATGGTATGTACCCCATATCTTGGTGGCTAAGAGCATGCACCCTCTTAGTTGGTGGGAGGAAGGAACCTCAAAGCATGTATTGCTTACAATGGCAAAAAGATCCCTCACAAGTTACATCTCCACCTTTTATACTTAACCCTAGCCTACTCTAGACTAAGGTGACTAATGCTTTATTACAATGTCTATGCCTAGTTTTCTAGCACACCTTGGTGATATGAATAAATGTGTGCTTTTACAATCAATCAAAATTTGAAAGGGTTTACCATTATAGGTTGATGGTGTTTGAATCACTGAGAACTATCCATTTGGTCCCTTCTTGTTGAGAGAGGCGTGAATTTTTGCTCTCTCCATGTCAGTTTCCAAAGTGGGACCTTCGTCATCTTCTACTTCCTTGAGGGTTATGCTGGAAACTCTTCCTCTAGCTGTGGTTGTCACTGACTCTGGTCGTTATAAAACTTGCTTTGGCATTCATTCTGTCCGATTTTTGGGCATCACCTTTGGATGTGGCCAGGTTTGTTACAATAATAGCACCTAAAAGTATCCTTATTACCACCATCAAAGCTCTCCACCGCTGACATCTTAGCCTTCTTGCTATTAGCAGATTGGAATTGACCTTGGGCTCTTTCTGTATATCCCCTAGTTATATTTTTGCTTTGGAACTTTTTATTCCAAGGCTTATTGTTTCTTGGTTTGGACTAGAGTTCTTGTACAATCGGTCTTGCTCTTATCAATGCGTCTTGGAGGTCGGATGGACGCATTGCTTCAAGCCGTGTATTTAGGGGATCATCCAATTTGTGGCAAAACTTGGATACTTGCTGTGCAATATCCATAAATGGTGCATACTTGAGAAATGTTACAAACTTTGAGTAATGGGCTTCCAATGTCATTCCAAGTTATTTTAGACAAAAGAATTCATTCATCTTTTGCGTGTGGTATGTTGGCAGAAGATATCAGCCTCACATTACATCCTTTAACACATCCCAACTAACAAATGCTTTTGATATTCCTTGGTCTTTACACCATTGTTTCCACCAAATTCGGGCTTCTCTTATTAGCTTTAACTTGCCAATCATTGCTTGATTAGCTAGGATAATTCCAGCAGCAATGAAATAATCTTCCATGGACTCGATCCATATTTATGCTTCATCCTCGACATTTTTGCATTGGCCATCAAACTCAGGTGGTTTGATTTGCTTAAGCAGTAACTTCTTTTCTTGGATCTCAACAGCAATAAGAGTAGAAATAACTTCTTGGGGTATCATAAGATTTTCTCTAGTCAACTCTATGAATGTTATCATACAATTTGCTCGTATCTTTTCAAAAAGAGAAATCATTTCAAAAGGATAGAAATACTTCATATTAAATTTTTAAAGAAGGTTACATCATGATAGAGTTTTCTGAATTAACTTAAGGAATCTAACCATGGATTTCAGATATATCTACTGACTCGTAATTTTTAATTGCTAGTATGGTAACAAATTTCATATTCAATGGATAGACAAAATAATTTCTTTTTTCGTAGGGAAAAAAATACATGGTTTATTTGGGATGGTTGGTTATTTGGGAGAGATGATTTTAATACAATCTAAGCATGGCATTTGGATACATCCATTGGGTAATAATCGGGTTTTGAAGAATGGATATCTAAAAATCGGTACTTTAAAGGAAGATCAAGAAGTCTTGACGTAGTTGCGGTATTTAAAGCAACCAACAACTATAACTCGGTCCGCTGGGATGACCTTTGTCACTTCCTCGTAAACATATCGGTTTAGTTTAACCTTCTGACCTTAGTGAATAAAGTTGAATTTACTCTAGCTTCATGGAATAAATAAACGTTCACGACTTTAAGATTTTCCATCCATCTTATCCTCTTCAAATTGGTCTGAAGGAAGGCAAGAACGGTTTTCGTCGATATAACAATATCCACCACTTATCATCCGATGTCTTTCCTAGTATAGTGGAGAAAGATCATAGATGTGATCGAGAATCCGCATTACTTGCATTCTCCATCCATTCCGCAGAATGCATTGCCGATGTAAACATTGCTCGGAAGACTAGGATTCGCTCCCAATCTTTGTCTCTCTAGGTAAGAGAAAAAAACACATATCAACAAGAGAAAGGGGAAAACAACTCATATCTCAGGCTACAAATACCAAGATTTTGATTTCTTTTTTCTTTTGATACCAAAGTCTATGGAGAGTTTGTCTAGGTGCTCTTCCCAAATTGGAATGAACACACAAATCATCAAAAAGTACTTCTAGCCACTTTCTAAGCATGTCCTTGAAAATACATAAGATGCTGAAAGGTAGCAAGCACAGTAATCATCCCAAATGGCATGACTATGTAGGCATACACACCCAATTTTGTTGTGAATGTCATTTTATGGCTATTATCTAGGTGCATTTGCACTTGACTATAGCCAGAGAAGCCATCCAGGAAACTATAGGCTTCCTTTCCTACCAAACTCTCAGTATGTGCTCAGTGTACAGTAATGGATAATTATCTCTCTTTGTCATTGTGTTGTCCTTTTTATAATTCACGCATACTCAAATCTTCCCATTCTTCTTTAGGACAATTACTATGGGTGATATCTAGTATATGTGCTCAATCTCATAAATAAATCTAACATTCAACAGCTTGCTTATTTCCTCCACAACATGAGCATGCTTTGGATTCATTGCATACTGTCTTTGTTTGACTGGTGTTACATTGGGTCATAGGAATGTTGTGAGTCACAATACTCGGATTGATTCCTTTTAGCTCTTCTAAGGACCCAGCGAATACGTCTACATACTCTCATAAGAGATCAATGAGATTGGCCTCCTCTTGCTCAGTTAAGTTGTTGGCTATGTACACGAGTCAAGGTTTTTCCCCTTCCCTTGCAAGTTGACTTTCTTAACTTTAGCAGGTCCTTCAATGGGTTCACTAACCTATCCTGCTTATTTGGCTCCTACTAATACCACTATGTGATTGCTCTTCTTACACTTAGTGTAGCGTTTGGGTAAGTCATGTGGTTTCTTTTGTCATTTAGCTTCTGAGGACTCCGATTATTTTCTTCTCTCTTCCTTGAGCCTCTTGCACCTTAGATGGACTAGGGGGTCCCCTTTAGTGAATTTGGTCTTAGGTGATCGTGGGATTTCTAGATCACTCTCAGAGTTGACTTCTAACTCAGAGTTGAGTTCACAACCTTCACTAAAAGAAGGAGTTTTCCCTGGTAGCCATAGCTTTGAGACTAATTCCACTCTAAGTAGTGGTATGATACTTGATTGAACTAATCCAGCTCGCTCATACTCCACTACATCCAGACACTCTAACTAGATACGACCACAATTTACCTTGATGACTCCTCTTTTTGCTCTAAAAGCACTTGCCTTTCGAGTTTAGAGTCTGCTCTTATCTACTCAATCACTTATCCATCTGTGTTGTACTCTATGGTTTCGGCTTCTTCCTCACTTTCCTCACCATTGGAACAATAGTCTTCGTACTCATCATCCAAATCCTTATACTCAGACTATTCATTATTTCTATGGTTCTCGTTGTGGTAGAAATTTTCTCATCCGCAATGAGCGCCCAATTGTACAATAGATTTAGGTCATGCACCTTAGTCCAATGCCACTCCAAATTCTCTATGAGATCCTTAAGAGGTTTAAAGTTTGTAGCTGGTTGGGTTACCAGCTAGCTCTCTCGTCAGGTACTCAAAAATTCTATGGAGTTCAAGTTTATTAGTTGGTACATGGTAGATGATAGGCATTGAGGTCGGCTAATGGAACTCCTAGCCATCATGAGAGAGGTATTGATGATGTAGCATCATTATTGGGTAACTCAGAAGAAGTTGACTTCGTTGGGCTTACTAACTACTTCTACAGCTTGCCTATAGTCATCCTCATCATCTAAGAATGGCAAGTTGATGGTTACCAATACATACATCCAATCACACTCATCCTCAGGGCAGGGAATATACTTAGTTAAGGGCCCATATTTGTGCTTTTATTGTCAGTCACCCTTTAGTATTGCAGAGATAGCATCAAGGTCAAGTGGTGAGGTTTTCCAAGTGTCCATCTTTACTAGAACAACTTTTGTTATGTTACCCAAGAATACTAAGCCAGTATCCCAATCCTCTATCACTCGAGCATTTCTCATCCATGGCCTACCTAACAGAATATCATAGTCCACTCTCTTCATGACTATGAAGTTAATTAAGAATTGGATTCCTACTATCTTTAGAGGCCAATCTTTTAGCACTCTAAATGGTTTACCTTTCATTGCATTCGCTAGTGTAACATTAAACTACGCAATTTTCACCAGTGGGTTTTCCCCAAGCCTACAGAACTATGTGGCTAAGCGCACTAATTCTTGTTTCTATATCCACAATTCCTTTCCGTGTGGCATCACCTAATGCAAAAACAGGTAAGATTGTGTGCATTTCTATGCCCTCCCAAAAGGCATTCAATTGTAGAGGTTTAGATAGTGGATTCAGGGTTAAGCTTGGTATATGTATCTCTGCATCATGATTTGGCAAGTCGATTGCTTTATGTCCTTCAGATCTTTCTACCTTCTACTTCAACACTTGCCATAGCATGGGGTTTTGCCTAAGTGATTCTCCTAATGGAAAGGTTACAAGAGTTGATATCAATGTTGTGAGCAAATTGCCAACCTTTTTCTTTTCCTCTAACTCAAGGCCTTTTTGCTAATGCTCTCAGGCAGTTCATCTATCCGTGGCATCTAGATTCTACTTGTGTGGTGCTACATAGGGTATTGATATGCCTCTTGATCTCAAGTGCTAGGGGAGATTGGTGGACTCACACTAGAGAGCTCATTAATCTCATCCTCCATGATAGGCTATGAATCTTGCAGGTGCACTTGAGCATCTTTCACCCACTCTTTGACTTTGTCCACAACTTCTAATTGGTGTTTTGGGTTGGGGTATTCTCCAACCTTGGCACTTCCCTTTTCCACTATCTTAGGAGCAAATGTTTCTACCTCCACATCTATAACATGTTGCCCTTTGGTCAGTGTGGTGGCACTATCAGTTTTGAGTGTTATCTTGGCATCTTTTCTCTTTCTTCTCTTCCTCTAACTCTTCTTTCCATCAGATGTTGCATCTAAGTTGCTAAGTCTAGGTAATGAGATATTGGCCCTCTTCATTTTAGCTCAGGTCATGACGTTTAGCGGGATTGGTGTGGCTTCATCATTAGGTGTTTCAACACTAAAGAGTCCAAGTGGTACTGATGGCACAATTGCCCTACTAGCAGAGGGTTTCCGTCTAGGGCAATTAGCATACAAATGTGTAACTCCACACTCTAGACATCTCAAGTCAGTCTTGTCCTTATTTGCTTGCTCCTTTTCAAGGCAACGATATGAATTGCGCCATGGATGTCCACAAGTCCAACATGCTAGTGGCTCTTGGTTCCAGCCCCTCCTAGACCTCTACCTCTTCTCTTGCCTAAATTCATACTCGGCATTGGTCTAAAGTCCATCAATATAGGATTACCCTCCTCATCATAGGAGATATAGGAGTTCACATACATTTCCTCCTCCAGTGGCTCCTCTATAAAGTGCATCGAAGCATCGGGTGGGTCATTATGGGCCCAAATGGCCTAGGGGTTCCCATGGGTTTAATGTCAATCCTAGGAGCATCTAGCTTCAAGTCATTGGGTAGTGTTGGTGGAGCTAATGGAGCTCCTCTTCCAAAGTTGGGCTACCTATTCCCCGAATAGTGGGACTGAGTGTAGAATTGTGGGTATGCTTGGCAATCAGTAGTGCATCGCATCATGTCCAAATCTACCACAGTTAGCGCAAGGCCATGATCTAGGGTCGATACACTATGCTGGAAGATGGTTCCCACCACAATGCACACACTATATGTGGGGTTGCACTAGCCTTCTCAACATCTATTGTGGCTTGGCTAACTCTAGCTTCAAGTTAGCTATCTCTTGGTTTTGGTCAAGTTTTTTTCCCTTATCTTGTGTGCTATGGCTTGGTCGCTTACTAAGGGTTGTGGTTCTCTTCCTCTATAGAGGTGATGTTCTCTTGCGGTGTGGATCTTGAGCTTCTCTCTCTCAGCAAGTTGTCCATGCATATTTCCTCTTCAAAGACCCTTGCTAACATGTCCCTTTGCAAGTCCAAGCTACTAGCTAAGACCTTATAGAGTTCTTCATTTCTGATTTCATTGATAAATAGGTGGAGACTGCTCTCTTGTTGGGTTGCTTGATCTCGCTAGAATCCTCTTATAGAAACTTCTCACATGAGTGACATAACCTTGGATTTCCTCCTTGTCTTTTTGGCTAACATTCATTAACATGACAATGAGGTTGTTTGAGTATCCATCTTCGAAAAAATCTCTTAATGAAAAGATCCTTTAGGCTATTGAAATTGTTGCACTCAGTGTTGTCTAGGCTAGTAAACCAAGTTCGTCCCTTGTCTCCTAGGTAGAGTCCAAAAGCTTGTGCATGCTAAGTGGGGTCCATGAGGCTGTTTGCCTCACGCACCGGCTCAAACTACTCAATGAAGTTTTAAGGATTGTTACTTTCTTGATACTTCTCAAGTTACTTTGCAACTATAAGTATCTTGGTGGGGTGATTTCCAATCCGGCTAATAATGAAGTTGCTAGGAATGCTCCGCTTTTTGCTATGTGGCATTGTTATCTAATAGTCACTTCATGAGAAGCTCACTCAATATAAGATCGGCTTCTAATGCTCCCTTCCTATTGGCATTTCCTCTTGCTATGTTTCTGCTTGCAATGGCTAGGACTCATTAGACCTTGTTGAGCTCTATCTCCTAGCATAGCCTCTGAGCACATTGCTCTTGGTCGTAGTTGTCTATGCATTGCAGGGCAACTCTTCCTAGCCTCCTCTTCTCCTCAAGATCAGCTATGATTTCATCTGCAGATCTCCTATGGTGTGCTATTTTTATTTGACAGTTGTATCGTGATATGAGTTGTTGTATGCCGACTCGAAAATCTCCTAGGTCAAGGTTTTGGATGTCCCACGAGTTTTGGACATCCTATTGGTGGGTTCCTTTTTTAGCTTAATTCCCCTTTAGTGTGAAAATAAATTTTCTAATTCGGAGAGCACTCCACCCTCAACAACAACATGGCTTTTTCTAAGAGGGAAGGATACCCAACCTGAACCTCATTATAGCAATGGATCATGCCCTTACACTTGATAAAGACTTTGTTCTTATCAACATGGATTTTGATAAGGGGTCCTCATGGAGCTAAAAAGTGTCTACCAAAAATGGCTCATGAATTGGGCATCTGTATCATGCATAATGACTTGTGAAAGCCCATGCAACTTAGAGACATGCTCCATAATTAAATCACTTTGCAATTTTACACTTACTCACACACTTGGATGGTGCAATGCAAGGTGAGTTGTGCACGATTAGACTTTCAACTTTTCTCATGCACCCAAGTGTCTACAATGCAATGTGCAACCTTCAATGAAATCATTCACACACACACACACACACACCTTGCTAGTTAGGTCCATACCGTTGCAGCTCTTTTACGCAAGTTGCAATTATACCTAGTAGTCAATTTTGATACTCTATGGGGTCATGATGGGTGGTTCGCCTAGGTAGTCAAATAATGTCTATATTGGGAAGTAAACTACAAGTGGCTGGATGATTTGGTCAATTCTTGGGCTTGTCAAGGTAAATTCCGGTGTTGGTTAGCTCCATGGTCACACTTGCAGGTCTAGGGTCACCTGGTAATTAGCTCACAACCTTTGGTATGTTTGGGGGTTTGGATGGTCCCTAAAAATGTGTTCTGCTTTAGGTTGTCTACAAATTCAAACATCTGAGTTGCATGTTTTTGTCCATTGGAGTCCAAGACTCAGCTATCCAAGGGAGTGGTTGATTTGGCCTATCCGAGTTGTAGTGTCTTACTTGAATAGGAGTGCCCAACCAAGTCTATGAGGGTGTGTCCAGGTGGACAATTCGGCCATCCCAGGCTGTCTGAGTGAGAGCTATTCGAGGGGACTTTTAGATGTTCGAGTGGACCATCGCGACCGTCTAAGTGGGACTATCCAAGTTTGAGGCAAGACTTGTCTAAGAGGATCAAAGCGATTCGAGCATCCAAGGGACCAATTAGGCCGTCTGAGGCGTGGGGTGTCATCCGAGAGGCGAGAAGACACACCAAATGACAAAAAATGATGACAATTGACTAAATAAATCACTAATCCACCCAACAATAATCATGTATTTATTCTTCAATCAGCAAGGAAGGAAGGTTTTATGAGCATATACTTATTTACCTAATCTGAGCATGTAAACTTTGTTGATAATGTTGTAGCACCAAACATCATTGGTCATGATTAAATCCATTGTTATCTCTTGCATTTCAAAATTAAGAATCAAGGAATGCATAGATTCATTTGCCTCCCCATCTATTTGACAACCTAGATAATAATAACTCTTCTTGATCCCTGAAGATTTCTAGTGTTTATATAGATGCTACAACCTCTTGTCACAATAGAGCTTGTTCCACCCCACAACCATGCACGATAAAATCCATTATTTCTCATATGGATGTGGCTGTGTCTTATCCTTTGAAAAATATTCATATAGTCATAATAGTGCAAAATCTAAGCTTCAAAGGCCACAACCTCTCGAAACCCAATGGCTATGTATGAACCAAAGAATGTGTTGACTTGAGATCCACAATAGCAATAGCTCTAGATTGTTGCTAATCCCACACTTGAAATGTAGATGTATATTAACTTATGACAATGAATCCAAAATAACTTTGGTAGGGGGGACCCAAAACATGTAATATATCACATAGGTTCAAAGAAAGGGAATCTTACATTCTCTCTTTTAAACAATTTGTTTTAAATATAAAAGTATGTCATTTAAAAGGGGTATTCACAAATTGAATTGAAAAAGGGTGTGTTTTATTCATAGAAAATTCATAGAGAAGGGTTTTTTTAATAGGCCTTGAATACATATGATAGGGAGAGTTTATAACCCCCCAAATTAACCATACTCTCGACTACTATACAAGTCTTTATTTAGAAATAGACAAAAAAGCTAAAAGGAATGAGCATGCCAAAGGTAAATAAGTAACCAAATAATCATGACTAAGCTTGAACCTCCTATTGGATTAAAGCCTAGTTATAACAATATTTTATTTTAGCATGGTGGAAGTTGACTATGCCAATAGGACTTTGTGTAGCTATACACTTTCAAAATATCAATGGAATAATCAACCTGCTAGCATATATCTACAAGCTTCTTGACATGAGAGTTCCTAATGAGGCCACGAAAGTGGTAGTAATGGCACGTCCTTGTTACGTGAAGAGAGCATGAACACATCTTCCAATGAGCACAATAAGCAAAGAAATTAATGACCCTTTCTAGATCTACAACTAGAGATACACACATCATTATGCCTCTTATCATAGGAGCCATGTATTGACTAGTGTAGAGGGAGCTCACACTCAACTACTAAGACCCGCAGACTACTTATTATTTCAAGTGTTTCAAGTGTTTCAAGTGAGCACCTATGGCTATCTCTCACCTACCCGACACACCTTCAATCCTACTGGGATGTAGTGAGCTTACCTTGATGCCAAAATGAGTTGCTTCCTCCCTCAAGCACTCCGATAGCCTTCAATCCTACTGGGATGTAGTGAGCTTACCTTGATGCCAAAATGAGTTGCTTCCTCCCTCAAGCACTCCGATAGCTCCATGATTTGTGATGCAAGCTCAAGCATCCTCAAGCCTCATCCTCCAAGCTCCATCCTCCATAGCCACATGCGAGACGAGACAAGAGAAGAGATGATGGAGAGCCTCACCTCCAAGATCCCTCACCCTCACACACTCACTCACACTCCCTCCCTCAAGCACTCACAAGTAAGCAAAGAGAAGAGAAGGAGAGAAGAAGATGAACCCGCTTTTTCCACACACCAAAGAATGAGCTCTTCATTCACTTTTCAACTTTATATACAAAACCCTAAATCCCTTTTGGGTGGTCATCCCCTTATCCCCTTTGTTACATGGCCGGTAGATCCTCTTTTCCATTGTCCTCCTATCTTCCTAGCTTCCTTTCCACTGCCCATCTACCTTTACAATTTGTACAGGAGGGAGTCTTGTGCTCTTTTACAAAAAGTTTTCGTGGCACCTTGCATTTAAATATGTGCTTTAGCTTTTGAGGCCACCCTTGCACTTTTGGCCATTTCCCTTCTTGGTTTTTCCATTGTATCCAATTTCCTTCTTGGCTGCCTCTTCCAGCTCTTGACTTGCGCTTTTCCAATTTTTTTGCTTTTTCTTGTGCTGAAGTTAACATTACCCCCCTCCTAGCCAAGTGCCAGTCCCATGACACTGATGGGTAGAAATTGGAAGGTGTGATGGGTGTAGCCAGATGGCTTTTTTGAGTTTGTATACAAGCCCTTGCGAGGGATGGTGTTAAATGGATCGGCCCTTGAAATTGAAGATGGTGTTGGGCCTAGTCCCTCACTGGCAATGACAGTGGGTGGATCTATCCTTAAAATTGATGATGGTGTTAGACAGATCCCCCCTTGGAGAATGGCAGGTGGATGGATCTGTCTTTGAAATTGATGATAGTGTTAGACGAATTCATCCTCTTGCCCTCCGTAGTTGCTACAACGCGATCTTAACATGGCTTTGCCCTATTCCCTTCAAGTTGCCTTATCCCTTCACCGATGTCTGTTTGGCATGTTGATAAAATGAATTACATTGTGCCTCGCGCTTTCCTTGTGAGAGCGCTCTGAGGCTCTCCTTCATCCTTGATAGATCTAGCCTTGCTAGAATATTCGGTGTTTATCTCCATTGTTTTTGAGCACCTTACTAGAATCTTTGGTGCTTTCAGACATCCTTGAGAGAGCATCCTTCATCCTTGACAGGACCTCATAAAAAAGACTCAAAGCTCACCCACATTTTTCTTGAGCTTGCCTTCTCCTGCACTATTCCAAATGAGCTTCTTCATTCACTTTTTGATTGGGCCTGCCTTGGTCTGTCTCTGCTTTGTTTCGTCTGCATGGTGACATGTCATATAAGATGCCCCCCCTCCTAGATAGGTGCTATTTCTAGGACACTTACGGTTGTGGGAATCAATGATGATGGGGTTTGGGGGGAATTGGTCTTGGAAAGAAGCTGATCAACCGGTTAAGGTGGTTGAGGTCGGGAGCACATTACAAGGATGATGGGGTCTCCGATGTTGGGGGTTGTTTGTATCTGAAAAGAAAAGAAGGTGCACTACCTGGGCGTGTTTCTACTTTCCCGTGTATTGCATTGTGCTTGTGCTAGTGGAACTAGGAGCTGGGTTGAAACCATAGGCAAGCATGGGTGTTGTCCCCCACTTGAAGACCCAGTTTGTGCATAAGGGAGGTGCAGTGCGTGTAGCTTAGGATGACAAGTCTACTAACCCTAGACAAGTGTTACCTCCCTAGGTATGTCCTACCCTTGATGTGCTCTAAGCGTGAAGTGGGGAATCAAAATGAGGCTAGGGGTTAGGGACGGAGCCAGCCAACTAAGGCCATCAGACAAGCCTAACTCGAGAACCCCTAAGTGCAGTGACTATGGCCTATGTGGGGTAAACTACTGTCCGTTGTGCTTTCTTCTCTTTTTATCTTTGCTTTCTTCTTTCTTTCTTTCTTTCTTTCTCTTTCTCTTTCATTTTCTTCTCTTTTCCTTTCTTCTTCTCTCTCTCTTTTTTAAAAATTACATAGGTAAGACGAGAGCTAAGCTTCGTCGTTCGAGTGGGGTGGAGAAGGGGGCCTAAAAGACTTATTCAGGAATTGCCAATTCTGCAAGTACCCTTTGAGGTTCATGCAGACTTGCAGAGTGGTGGTAGAAAGAAATGGATGATTGCAAGGTGTAAGGCAAGCTATCATTCATATCTTCTAGAAGGGATAAACCAAATGAAGGGAGAAGAGCAGTGTGCATTATCAGTCGAGCCATGGCATAGCTGTCTATGGCGTTGGGATCAAAATAGAGGGGTGGAAGATTACATTCTTGCGGAGTAGGATTTTTCCTAAGTAGTATTCTAAGTATCCTAAGGTAATTACAAGTAGTAATGGATGCAAGGCATGAGGAGATTTCATCTACAAAAATGGACTATAGAGTCATACAAATTTTCTGGGGTGAAGATAAGGGCCTCTTCAAGCTTTGTACAATTCACGTTGTAGATTATAGGGAAGTCGTATAGGCCGTGGACATTGGGGTCAAAATCCACTCCCATTCTTCGAGGGTATGGTATGAATGTCGAGTTGTTGCATTCGAATGGGAGGGTGTTGCAGAAAGCCACCCAAGTGTCCATATTTATATCACAGAGACACCTTCTCCATGTAGGCTGGCACTCATAGCCCTTGATACTAATCTCGAGACCTCAAAAACCTTGTTTTACCAAAAATCTACATCCTCTATGCCCTAGAGGGTGGGGTTCTACTCTCCCTCTCTCTCTCTCTCTGCCAATCATTTTTCCCCAAGCCTGCTTCCAATGTTGATCACTTCTTCCACCACCTTGATCAGTAGAACCCTGCACAAATTGGCGGGGAATTTTAAGCTTAGATCAAAGGGGTTTCTGGAAGTTTCCTGTTGTTCTCAAATTACCAAATCGGCATGGAAGCTTGCTAGGAAACTATTCTAGCTCGGTGGAATAGGCATGGGTGCCACTTGTACCGATCTAGCATTCAATCTTCTCCTTCCTTCCTCCACCCTTTGTTTTCTTTTTTCCTTAAGTGTGGCCCTTCTTTCTTCATATGTGTCCACTCGTTATTGGTCTTTCGGCCATAGTGGGGAAGGAGGCTATGGGGCTAGCTCTTCTTCATGAGGCCCCACCTTGAAGCTTGGGCCAGCCTCATCTCCTTGCTAGGTTTCCTGTTGCTCCCCTTCCGTGAATCCTATTGCATCTATTTCCTGTGGGGTCATGCCTGCCAGCAATAGATATCTTCGTTGCTCTTCCAAGGTCAGGTTGACTCCCATAGGTTGCAGTGGCATGTGCAAGCCTGCTCTCAAGGCCCTGCATGCAATTTGCAACTTCTTCTTGATGGCTTCAATGACCTCCCTTTCCTCCATCTGGGTCACATTGAGCAATATATTGAGGAAGGCACATTGCTGGGTTTCAAAGCCCACTTGGGCGGCCTCTGCTCGGCTAGTATCTTATCTTTTTCAACCTGAGCTAGATGGCACACCAAGGCCTTAACTCGTGTTTCATTTTGTGCTACCCATTCATCTTCTCTTTTCATCATTTCCTCGAGGCTTCCCCCTACCTCTGAGCTAGCACTGTCAGCCTCTGTTCTTGATCTTCCATTTCTCTTTTCAATCTTTGTTGCTCTTCCTATGTTGAGGTTGCCTCTTCTATCAATTTCTCCACTTCTTTTTCGTATCTACGTGCTGTTTCCTCCCTCAACGCCTCTAGTTCCTCAGTGGCTTTAGTGATCTTCTCCATCTCCGCTTGCAAGTCCTCATAAAGCCCCATGATCTCTTCGTTGTGTCTTTGCAGGTGCACTATGGCTTCAGCTTCTTCGTCCAACCTTGTCCGCTATTCAGCTTCTGCTTCTTCTTTAGCCTGTAGCTGCTCTTTGAGCTCACTGATCTCCCTTTGGGCAATGGCTATTTGGTAGGTTTTCTCCAATTGAAAAATGCCCATGGCCTCTTTTTCTACTTCTAGCTCTACCACCACTACTACCTTTTTCTCTTCCTTGGCTTTCTCTAGTTGAGCGAGAAGCTCCTTGTCGTATTCATCATACTCTGCAGGCGGCATCTCTGTTGTGGGAATGGAGGTTGTAGAGGTTGTCATCTTTTGCTTCTTCAAGTCCTATCTAGACTCAATATCAGTTATTTCTGGTCTTTTGGTTCCTACCAAAGGGGTCCCTTCTCCTACTCCTTGGTTCATTTCCTTGTTCACAAAGTATTGGACCCAGGCCATTAGGTTGCTGGTGTCCACTTGGGTCATAGAGCTAGGTGTGGATATGGTGGTGGTAGTGGCAGGCACCAAGAGAGTAGGAATGGGGGTGGTTGGGGCCTTGCCCTTGCCTTCTTGCACTGTAGGTGGTATGAGTTCCAGCACATGGGAACTTGAGCCTATTGGCCCTTCATCTCTAAGTGGGCTCATGGGCTCTAGCTCGTCTTGCCTGGACCTGTTGCTCAATGGATCTGCGCATTGCAAGGGCTTTATCTTCCTCCTCCTTTCTTTTCAACTCCTCCTCCTCTCCATCAGCCTTGCTCTTCCTTTCCTCCTCAGCCTTCTTGGAATCCCTGTGAACCTTTTGTAAGTTTGCTTTTTATTTTTTCCTTCTCTCCTCTTCTTGCTTTTCCTCTGCAATTTTCTTCTTTGTCTTCTTAGCCTCCCTATGGCTAGACTGCTCTTCATGTTCCTTGTCTTCTTCATCCTCACTCATTGTCCTTTCACTGGACTATGCCTCTTGTTCTTGGTGAGGTGGTAACCTGCTCAGCATCTCATCCACTCCTTCTCCCTCTCCTTTCCCTTGCCCCAAGGCTTCTCTAATGATGACGGTGAGGACTCCATTGAATTCAATGGTTGAGGCCTTTGAAGATGAAGATTTCCTTTTAGCCTTGGTGGCATAGGGGCGGGGGCTGTCCTCCTATTACTAGAGCCTTTGTCGAGGTCTCAATGGTCTTTCTCACAAAGCCATTCTTGAACTTAGTGAATCTCCTTGGTAGGTCTTATGATGTTCTCTACTCCTCTGCCTACACATCCTTAGGGTGCTTCCTTCTTTCCTCCTTTAACCTTCGGTGCCTGGGGTGGATGGGTAAGTCCCCCTTGGTGCGTCTAGTTTTAGAAGGTCGAGGTATTTTGGGATCACTATCTGAGCTTACTTTTGATTTGGAATCAAACTCTCCATCTTCACTAGAAGAGGGTCTCTCTCCCAGTGGTCGTAGCTCCGATGGCGAATCCGTCCTAAGCAATGGTGTGGCACTTGGTTGGGCTAGGCCTGCTTGCTCAAAGTCTATTGCACCTACGTGTTCCAACCAAGTGTGATCACAATCCCTACGCACGACTCCTCTTTTGATTCTAAAGGCATTTCCCTTGTATGGTTTGGAGTCTGCTCATATTTGCTCTATCACTTGTCCCTCAGTGTCGCATTCTACAGTGTCAATTTTCCCTTCACTCCCGTCTCACTGAAGGAACAATAGTCCTCATATTCGTCATTAGAGCTATCTTTGTTCGACTGCTCATCATCTCCTAAGTCGTGACATGTCTCATCCCTCTCGTTGGTGACTAAGGCCCAATTGTACATCAAGTTTAAGTCATGCACTTTGGTCCATCGCTACTTAGGTTTGTTCAAGAGATCTTCGAGTTGTTTAAGGTTCAATGATGGGTTACCAGCCAACTTGTTGGGCAGTCAGGTGCTCTAAGATTCAAGGAGCTCCCGCATGTTGCTCGATACATGGAGCATGACAGGATTGGGTCTTCTTTGCATGCTCCTAGCCATCATGCGGATTGGCATTGAGGGCTCTTCTCGTGTCTTGCAGACTGCTTTAGCAGCTTGCTTGCAATCGTCATTGTCTGAGAGTGGCAAGTCGATTGTAGCAAGGACATGCATCCAATCTCGCTCATCCTCAGGACAAGGGATATACTTGGTCAATGGCCCGTAACATTTTCTATTCTGGTCGTCACCCTTCAGTATAGTGGAGATGGCATTTAGGTTGACTATGTGGTCTTCTACGGGTCCATCTCTACTCTTATGGCTTCTGTTTGATTACCTGGAAGCGTTTTGTCAAAGTTGCTGGGCCCTGGCAATGATATGCCAGTGCTTGCTTTGTTTGTGTGCAGGTCATGACTTACTGCTTCCATTCAATTGAACCTGAACAAACTGAACGACACGATGGAGACCCTAATAAGCAGCAAGAAAGGCCTAGAATCAAGCTTAGAGCCCCATGCGGCCACGAACACAAGTGGAAGTGCGAAAGCTGAATGGTCATCTTGTCTTTGTACTTGTATTGTTTTCCAACACTTGAAGTATACTTAATAATAGCTGAAAGCCTGATTGCGCACAATGCATGGAAAAGAGTACAAAAACACACACACAGTGACTATAAATTGAAAATTTCTTGTAATTAACAAAAAATTCACTCAAAAGTAATAACCTGAAGAAGGAACCCACCAGTAAGAGAAGACCCTGAGACATAGTTGGGTGATTGAAAGCCCAAGCATAAGACCAAGCCAAAAATGCAACATAGAAGCTAGGTGCAACAAGGACAGTCTCCATCGGAGAAGTGGATCTACCCGACCTAATCAATCTCATTGATAACTTGGTGGAGCACGAGACCACAGATATGGCAAAGACCAGCACAGATGGTAGACATAACAAGGAGCTTGATCTAGGAGGTTTTCCAAAGAAGATCCAACAAATGATAAACGAATATGACGCTCAAACTCAGCTAGACCACCATGGCAAACCTGTGGAGGTTGTCATAACAGATCTCGAAGAGGAAAGAGAGCTAGCGCACAAGGCTTTGTAGGTCATAGTACCCTATAACCAAGATCAACAGACCCTAGCTTACACCAGAACATGGAAATGCGAGAGATCCAGCGAGTGCTAGCCCTAGCAAGAAAAATTGGATAGGACTTGACATAGAGAGAGAGCGCTAGAAGGAGACCTCAAGATGAGCAAGCTTCTAACGAAGCGATTGTTAGATAACACAACAACAACAGAGCAGAGTGTTGCAACACTAGCAACGTCGCTACTCACAGGACTAGGAGTTAACCAGCGCTCCAAGAGCCAATCAAAAATTCCCATTGTTGCAAAACAGCTAGATAAGTACCAGCCGAATGACGACCTATACAGCTTCATGGAGCAATTTGAGTAGGTTTGCGAGGCCAACGGTCTCACCGAACTTACTCAATGATCACAAGCATTTGATCTATGCTTAAGCAATAAGGGAAGGACTTGGTACACAAGTCTAGATGCTGTTGAGTGAGCAAACTTCAATGGCCTTAAAGATCTCTTCATTAAGAGATTCTCCGAGCCACAGTACTCTAATAACCTACTAGTGTGGCTGATGAATGTCAAGCAGAGGGACAAGGAAGATATCCGAGATTATGTGACCCACATGAGGAGTCTCTTCAAGAGAATCCCAATTGGCAAGTGACCAATCGAGAGAGTGGTGTGTCCACAATATTCATTGATGGAATACAAAGCGAAGAGCTCTACAAGACCTTGGTAGGCAACTCGAGCTTACAACGAGACGCGCTAGTGGCTAGGGTCTTTGAAGAGGCCATTAGAGTGGATGACCAGCTCGAGGAGAGAAACTCCAGGAGCTCAAATTGAGAGGAGACTACCTCTAGGAATTCAAAGGGAGCTTCGACAACAAGCAAAAGATCAGGCCCAAGTACTCAGGATAAAGGCAAGGGCACTAACTCAAGCCAAGAGCTAGTAGAGATGAAGATGGAGCTAGCTAGATTACAAGAGATGATGAGATGATCAACACACCCTCACATCCAATGTGTATATTGTGGTGGAAGCCACATGCTAGCTAAGTATCAGGACCCTCGGTCTTGACCTTGCACCAATTATGGTAGGTTTGGCCATGATGCCATGCATTGCAGACTGCCGAGGAAACTCTCGTATCCACAACCTTACAATCAACCTTACCTAGCAAATAGGCCGCCAAGCTTCTTCGAAAGAGGAGCCCCATTGGCCCTCCTAGCACCCAATGATGCTAAGCCAGCCATTCCTAGGATGGAGACAAAGCCCTACGGGCATACCTAGACCACCTGGACTGTATGTGACCCATCCATCGAGTGACGCTTCAATCTGCTATATAGAGGAGCCGAATGATGAAGAGCCTTACATGCACCCTTATGTCTCATATGAGGAAGAGGGCAATGCAACCCTTATGGACTATCAACCAATACCAGTGATGGTATTAGGTAGAGGAAGAGGTAGAGGCTTAGGAGGGCAGACCCAAGAGCCACAATCACGTGTTGGACTTGTGGTCACCCAAGATAGCTCTCATCACGCTGCCCTGAAAGAGAGCAAACAAATCGAGACAAGGCTTATTAGAGATGTGTTGAATGTAGAATCACACATCTCTTTGTTTATTGCCCCAGATGGAAGCCATCCTCTAGCTCGGCAAACAAGTCATCAGACCCATTGGGGTTGTTTGGTGTCAAGATACTCAACGGGGAGACCATGCCTATCCCATTGCATGTCATGATGCCCAGTAACTTTGACACGGCCTCAATAAAAAAGAAGAGGTATAGGAGAAGAAAGAAGAAACCAGAAGCAAAGGTCACGCTAAAAACAGAGTGCTACAATGCTGCCTGCTCGAAAGAAAGTGATAGATGCAGACGCAGAAATGTCAGCTCCCTTCTCAGCATATGGCTCTAAGTGTGTCAAATTTGCAGCTCAATGCATTAGCATTATTCCCAGTTAGTGCTCTACATCGTCCGGGATGTGTTAGATTCCCAAATTTGTCTATCAATGTGTGTTCGATTATGCAGGGTCCGATTTTAGAAATCAGACGTCTGATTTACTAGTGCCCAATTTGGTCTGGTCCGATTCAGGTGTGTCCGATTGTCAAAATTGGATAAGGTGTGTCCAATCGGATGGGGTGGCTGGTTCGTTTTGGATGTGTCCAATTTTGGAAATTGGACGATTGGGCAATGAGTCCAATTCTCACATGTCCAATTCTCAGAATTGGACAGGGCAGGGTGGTTCGAGTGATGGCGTGGCAGGGTCCAATTTTGGTAGTTCAATTTTTGAAATCATCTGGCCTTTGGTTTGAACGTTTGATCCCACTGAATTTGGGAATCGGACACTGGTAAGCCTGTCCGATTCCATTGGCCGAAATACGCATTCAACTACAATTTGATAAAAATCTCCATGCTTGAGCTACGATCGCTTGCAAGACCTTCCAGAAATCAAATAACTGTGCAGGGTAGGGGCCTTATATACTTGAATCTTGCTAAAAACTCTGGTATACTCCAATTAATCTGATGTAAAGTTGTGGCGTGCAAGCTCTCTCTCTCTCTCTCTCTCTCTCTCTCTCTCTCTCTCTCTCTCTCTCTCTCTCTCTCTCTCTCTCTCTCTCTCTCTCTCTCTCTCTCTCTCTCTCTCTCTCTCTCTCTCTCTCTCTCTCTCTCTCTCTCTCTCTCTCTCTCTCTCTCTCTCACACACACACACACACACACACACAGCTAAGCTTACAAATGAGGCTTTCCCTTGCCTCCTTAGATCTTAAACCCTTGCTAGGCACCACCTTAATCTTCCTTATCACTCCCCTTGTGATCCCAACACATCTAAGCACTCATTTTTCCTATTTTTTCCCTGTTTATGCCCTGTTTGGGCCTGTTTTATAGCAATAAACTCTAAGCTTTCCACTTCGATTTCTCGATCCTAACCTACTCCAAATGCAACAAAAATCAAAAGTAAAGTACTGAAATGATTTCTCCCGCTGGACTAATCATAAAAACAAAAAATACTTATAGCACGGATAAAAAACTTAAAACCTCCTATCTAACTCAAGCTTTGGTTCAGGGATAAAAACCTTACTTCGATGCTCGATTTGAGGCATGCAAGTACTCAAGCTTGAATCCGTTGGTCCCAGCAATGGAACCAAAATGTAGAGGGAGCTCACACTCAACCACCAAGGCCCACGAACTACTTATTCCTTCAAGTGTTTCAAGCGAGCACCTATGGCTATCTTTCACCTAGTCGATGCACCTTCGATCCTACCGGGGTGTCATGAGCTTACCTTGATGCCCAAATGAGTTGCCTCCTCCCTCAAGCACTTCGGTAGCTCCATGATTCGAGATGCAAGCTCAAGCATCCTCAAGCCTCGTCCTCCAAGATCCATCCTCCATAGCCACGTGCAAGACAAGAGAAGAGAAGAGATGATGGAGAGCTTCACCTCCAAGATCCCTCACCCTTACACACTCACTCCCTCACTCACTCACACTCCCTCCCTCAAGTAAGCAAAGAGAAGAGAAGGAGAGAAGAAGATGAGCCCACTTTTGCCACACACCAAAGAATGAGCTCTTCATTCACTTTTCAACTTTATATACAAAACCCTAAATCCCTTTTGGGCGGCCATCCCCTTATCCCCTTTGTTACATGGCCAGTAGATCCTCTTTTCCATTGTCCTCCTATCTTCCTAGCTTCCTTTCCACTGCCCATCTACCTTTACAATTTGTACAAGAGGGAGTCTGGCGCTCTTTTACAAAAAGTTTTAGGGGTGCCTTGCATTTAAATATGCACTTTTTTCTTTGACTTAGCTTTTGAGGCCGCCCTTGCACTTTCAACCCTTTCCCTTCTTGCTTCTTCCATTGTGTCCAATTTCCATCTGGGCCGCCTCTTTCAGCTCGCGACTTGTGCTTTTCCACTTTTTCCACTTTTTCTTGTGTTGAGGTTAACAACTAGCAAAAAGGAGATCTAAGAATTATAAAGACAAGACAAGATTGACATCCCATTTTTGCAAAAGTGGTATGCACTTAGGGCGTGCATATAATGTAATGGAAGTCAACTAATGACCAATGTTGAACAATGTAGAGCCATAAGAATTTTGGATATGACCCAACATAGATAGCATCCACACCCAACATAGATAGCATCCACATCCCTTTGATTGATTGCAGTGGTGCACAAAATCCTTCAACTTAAGAACTACTATATCATCCGCTTCTCGATAAGATTTGAATGAAGAATGCTGCCAATGTCTTGGAACTCCATAATTTTTTCATAGCTTGTATCACATGGCTAGTGGCCAAGTAAACAAACTTAGACCCCTACACACATCTTCAGTACAATTCCAACTTTTATTAATGGTATATATGAGGTTTTAAAAACAAGAAAAATTACACATACCATGATTGCATTTGGGAATCAAAGAGAAAATGCACAATATCCTTTAAGTGAACTATTGCAGATAACATGAATAGTGGTAAGATTGCACTAAGACAAGCTTGAAGACACCCAAAGGGAAATGAATTCCAATCTAGGAGGGGGGAAATCCCTATCCACTTCTTTTAACATTTATTGACCCAACCATCGTGGCGTTCCATCGTCATGCCATTCAAGGAAGAAACCATCAAGACCCATTAATGAAACCCAACCTACACAGCAAAGAGTACCTTGATAGTGCACCCCCCCCCCCCCCCCCAACATTGAACTTCAAGTCCCAAGGAGTTTGTTGTGAGTAACTTATGGAATCACGTAAGTGCAAGGGAGGGGTATTTTTTCAAAAAGTGCATGAGCATATACATTAGGAATAGGCCCCCATTTATTTTCCCCTCCAACCTTAGAAGTAAGGAGGGCATGTGTGAGAGGAAGAGACGTGGCAGGGCAATTGCATAAAGATTGTCATACTTAATATAGCTCTTTCTTTCATTGTCTAGGAGCTTATATATTGATAGATTCATAGGCATCACCATTTTTTAGACATTGTATCACCGTCAACCTACCCTTGATCTCAATGATTCATACAAAGAAGGCACAAGATTATATCTCACTAACATTTCAACATATAATTATTGTGTTAGAAATGTTCTAGTCTTTTAAGCTTAGTCAATATGAGAAATTTAGCAAAATATAAAATCTTATATATAAAAAAGAGCGTGTATGCAATAAATTTTTTGATACATCGTAAGGGTAAAACAGGGGGTCATATGACTCTTGCACGAGTTGTAGATAGGGGGACTCTCCAAGATTCTTCACTCACAAATGGCATGTCTTCTTTACAAAGAGTGAACTCCCCACGCTTGAAGCAGACCCAATCAGTGCTTTGTCAACCTACTAAAAAGTCTTTATTGACAACATTCATAGTGAAACTTTCCATTCAAATTAAAAATTCTAGTGCACATTCATGTGCACGTGATGAAGTGAAAGAGCCAAATGTACAACCGTCATTAATTTTGTATTTAAAATCTCAAGTAAGCAAATCCAAAAGTTTGATGTAGTCATATTATATGGCACTTCAAAAAAAAAAGGAACAAGTAAAATACAAAATAAAAAACAAATAGAAAGATGCATGCATGCCACTACACTATATTTAGAGGTCCTTAAATTAGATATGCCTAATGGTCTCAGTCAACAAGCTCATCCCTAACATCTTAGTTCATTTCTTTCATCCCATGCATAATCAAGGCACATCAATGATAGGATATACCTAGGAATCTTGCGTTACCTTAGTGTTTAATCCAAAATGGAAGGTGAAAATAGTACTCTACCACAAGAAAATCTCTCTTGACCAATTACCATCCCAATTGATGGTTGAGTGTAGATCACTCTAGTGATCATTGGTATTACATTTAATGTTTTTCTATCTAAAATTATGTCTCTAAGGTTCCCTTTTTACCCAAAATCAACAATATTTTCTATCCCTCAACAATGATCATTACCCTTTTTACAACAACAACATTCAACAAGGAGGAGCAACCGGAGAAGCTATCTTGTATGCTTGTAGATTTACATGTATAAGCATGTACAATCATATATTATTCACACTTAAACCTATACATGGATTTGATCCTCAAGTGTAGGGCATACTCAGGGATTTTTGGCTTGACTCATCTCCCAATACAACAACATAGGTCCTACGCACAAGAAGGCTAGCATTCCCCTTTTTTGAGGTGACTAACGTGATGCTTTAATGGTAGATATCAAAGCTTGTGAATAACCCTAGCTCTTCATCTCTACTTGCAAAAACAAGTTCTTTGTCCTTCTACACCTTGAAACTCCTCCTCCTATAGCACTTCAAGGCATATTCATTATGAGAGGCCTCACTAAAGAATTGTATTGACATCAAAGGACCACTATGTTTAGCAAAGCCATGTAAGCCAATGCACTTCATCAACTTCCATCCAACAACAATGACTAAAATATATTCATAATCTTCTAGAACATGTGCCACATGACTATCAACAACAACCATTGTTGCTCCCATAGTAGTAAGTTCATATTGGACCTTTGATGTGCATGTAAGTCCCACCAAAATGCATCTTGCATTTTGTTGATGGAAAGTCAATGATTAAGCAAGTCAATTGATACTAGTAAACTACAAGATTATTATGATATCAAGTCAATCAATGTGGATGTGGCTACTACAATGGTATCTAATGTGTCTTTCTTTCAATCACTCTCATTGCAATTTGTTGTTGTCTATTATTTAATGTTATTCCAAACATACTTCATTAGCAATTGATAATCTATTATTAATGAGTCTTTGACTACATTATTAGCCTACCATTGTCACCTTCTTCATGCCTCATAAAGTGTATATTCATATGCATTCACATTGTCAAAATTTAGCAATACATGTTAAATTATACTCTTAGCACTACGGAGGAGCCTCAAATACACTAATGGGTGGGCCATAAAGCAAGTACTAATTGAGTTTAGACCAAGTATAGCCCCAAATTCACCCATCCAAGGAGTGATTGAACTAAATTTGGATCTAGAATAACTTGAATTTATAAAAGCCTTGGACCATGAGTAAGCTATCTAATGTGGTTACAATGTCTCTACTAATTGTGCAAGTTAAAGTAATCAATATTTTGACAAAGATTGGTGTCGAGCATGACACCGGCTCTAACGGCTCTAACTGAGCTCCTAACCACACCAAACAGCCCCACACGGCCTTACGACTAGGAGTGTCTAAGTATTATAAATAACTATTCTAATTGTTGCATTTGTAGATGCAATTTTGGATTATAGTCCATCTAATTACCCATCCCGACTCTCAGAAAAGGAGTTTCCCCCACGTAGGTGACTATCTCACCTCGAATCACATACATAAAGGGCACCCCTAGCCAACTATTGTGGCATGTATGACTCTCCTACACCCCACGGATTGACCCCAAGATGTGCCATCTAAAACATATAACACATCATAACATGCTCCTCTCTTGATATTTATTATTCCAAAAAATCAAAAGAACCTAACATAATCTTTTATCCAAGGATAAATATGCTAACCTACATGTAGCTAAGGATCCTCTTTCACTCCACATGGGTCGATGGCTTTTCATACAATTGCTATACATCCAAGAGATTTATTCTAATGCCATGCTTATATGCATATGAAATGTGTCATTCCACATGGTGTTCAAACAATTCTAACCAATAAAACAACCACGTGACATGCAATACCATTATTTTCATAATTTGTTCTAGCATAGTGCAACATCAAAAAGATAGAACTAGGCTAACATGTGTGTCCATCCCTTTAGATATTCGCTAAAACTCTAATTACCTTACTACGATTCACAACCATTTGGTTCTTCATTGAAAAGATGTAAAATTTTAGCATTCATTTCATGTTTATGCCTTGTATATATCGATTTTTATATTTTATATGCCATTTTACATAGAACCTATTGCTTACTACACATTCATCAATGTTTTCTTAATTTTTGCTATTTCTTAAGGCTTTAAAAATCACTTTTTTCTTTAAAAAATATTTTTATTAATTTTATTTATTACTATCATAATTACTAATACTTTTTATTTTTTATCATGAAATAGAGAAACATAGTCATGTAACGAGCATGCATTATTTTGCCTCATATGTATCATTACTTTCATCAATTTTATATATTATCGTCACATTTCTTAATTTTAGAGGTTTTGCATGACTTGAATAATTAATTTTTGCATTACAATAAGCACATTCTAAAATTTTGGAATTGCAATACTTGAATATAACACTTATTGCTTCCATATCAAATTTCAACCCATATACATCCCAATTTCATTAAAAAAACAAAAACATAAACAATTTTCCTTTGAAACCAAGACTTGTCATGAGATATTCTATAAAATTGCTTACTTTTTAATGATTTTGGAGTTGCTTAGGTAGCCAATTACAACTTGGCATAGCCTTTAACAACCACCTTCACACTCCTTCACTCCATTGCTCGCATTGTATCACGTTCTAGCACCCGTTTCCCCTCTCCTTCTTGGCCCATATAAACAAAGATTATGGAGAGAGAGAGAGAGAGAGAGAGAGAGAGAGAGAGAGAGAGAGAGAGAGAGAGAGAGAGAGAGAGAGAGAGAGAGAACTAAACTTTTGATAAAATGCATCATTCTTAGCAATTTTTGCAACAATTTGAAGCAAAGAATTGCAGGATCTCATGGCCAAGGCTACTCTCCTTGCATCTCTACCCCAGGTTGCCAAATCCCATTTTTGGAGAAATGAGAAGGTGCGCCGAAAAATGCACCCCCCCAAATCATGAGTTTTTAGTCGTTTTAGGCTTTTAAGCTTAATTACTTAAATAACTAGTTCATGTCATTTGCATTCATAACGAGCATCAAGAACAACTATGATGCTTAGTGTTGTCTTGAGAATGTGCTCCAAATATCAAATAGATAATAATTTTGAAAGCATGGTCTCCTCATAATCAGCTATAATAAGTTATGTATGAGAATGATTGATGAAGGATTTGAATCTAGTTCTGTGAAGAATGATAATATAAAAAGTACAAAAGGGACATCATTGAATGGGGGCCATCCATTAGTCTAATTAGGAACATTGTTTGAGGACATGACCTGTTGCCAGGAGGCATATTCCACGGTGGATTTCGTGAGGTTTTGTGGTGGATTCCGTAAAATTTTATTACCAGGGCTCATCCACAAGGTGGATTCTTTGTGCAAAAAATCGATGGGGACGCCTATCCTTTTCGGGCGTTTTGTTAATTTAATGTGTAAGTGGGTGATTCCATAGCCGTTGATTCCACAAAATACATATTTAAATTAATAAACGTTTATGAGTTTAGAGTGCGCACTCGTAATAAATTAAGGTTAGGATTGATTTCTAACCAATTTATTTTTGTAGCTGAAGACTACTAGGTATTCACTTTTGTCGGTTTAATTGTATTATTTTTCTAACAATTGTGAATGCTTCAGTTGATGTGTAGAGTAAGCAGCGGTGGCAGTGGGAAGCATTGGAGGATAGCGTGTATTCAAATTATCATCAATTTTTTATGGGCGCATATCTTAGGCATGGCGCCTATATTTTGTCGCGCTTATTTATTAAAGCGTTTGATATTTATTTATTATTTTTGTATGCACATGGGCACACGATTTAAATATTTGTATTGGACATTGTAGATTGGGTACGCCTGACTTCTTGGGTGCCCAATAGCTTTAATTCTTTAGTGGCACAAAAGCAAACACAAAAGCTAAAGCGTGCTAATTGTAAATTAGGCTATTTCTTGAGCTTAAAGATGAATAATATATAAAATACATGCTTTGTGGAGCGCTCACACAAAGCATAGGGGGAGATTGCACCCAATTGGTCTCTTGTTCATGTCGTGCAAGCTTTCTTCATTGATTTTTGTGCAAAAAGTAGAGTTCTTTTGTTCTTGGGGACCTTCTGACGCTCACTATGTGCGCATATGGCGTCCGATCTGTGCACCAATGGTATCAGAGTGAAGCTGAGATCGAGAGCTTCCAATCGCTTACCATCTCGTGCGAAGATAGATCTCCTGGAATGATCGAACTCTACAGTCAGTCTCGTGGCAAACGGTCAATACCAGCATGTTCGTGGCAGTCAAGAACCCCCCTGCTGTACACTCAGATCGTGAGGGACCGGCCTAGGCGGAGGACCACGCGGATAGTTCCTTCATCAAGTTGTTGAGTACATATCAAAAGTTCCATTCATAGTTCTTCAAGTTTGCATAAAAAGCTTATTAAGCTTTACAAGAAGCTTATTAAAAAGCTTCATCAATCGAATTTATCTATCCGCGGTGGCAGTATGAACTGGCCGCCGTCGACTCTGGCGAGAACATACTCAGGTCCTCAAAATTTATGCTTAGTCAACAAAGCTTTAAACTTCAAGTTCTCTTAGTTACTCAAGTCACTAAGGTCATCAAAGTCATCTTCAACAACTACCATAGAGGCAGTTCGTATTCAACAACACACGACCCACTTTACTACCCTCTGGAAGCCCCTGTTCACACCTGTGAACTGACAGAAGTAGATTATAGCAAACAATCATCAACACGCAGACTATACGCAGTCTATACGCAAACTATACACAAAATTCTTTTATTGGAAGACGATTGTGACGTCGAATTTTGCAATCGTAAAGGACAAATGCTATAAAAGCCAAACAAAAAAATATATATACAAGCCTTGTAACCCCGCCTTTGAGCTACGCTCATCCCGCTAACAAGGTTTCGAGTGTGTGAGGTCTTTCGGAATTTTACAGGATGACTGATCAAAACATGGACGATCTTATGGCTGAAGGTAATCTACCCGAACCAACAATGGAGCAAAAGTTGGATTTGATTACGATGCAGCTACAAGAAGAACGAAGAGCACGACAAGCTTTGCAAGCTCAATTGGCCAATCTGCAACTATCTACCACCGACTAAGATGGATCGCAACCTGAAGAGCTTATGCGACGTACCATCGACGCAATACTTGAAGCCCAATCTATTCGCAAAGAAACAAAGATAAGTAAAAGAAACTTCCAATTTTGTACTTTCAATGGATCACCCGATGGAAAGACTATTCTTGCTTTTATCAGTCAATTTGACGATTATTTCCATGAAGAAACATATGCTAAGAAAGACAAAATTAAATGTGTCACTAACCATTTAGTTGACCGAGCATCCTTATGGTGGACTGTGGTCCGCAAAAGCGTTGATTGTTCCACTACTTGGGGAGACTTTCCAAAAGAAATTTTGCAAAATTTCCTTCCTCCTCAATTCCACAAAAAAACCATCAAGCAATGGGATCTTCTACAACAAAGGGATCGCGAACCTATTTCACAATATACCGAACGTTTTTGGAATGCCCTATTGCAACTACGAATGCTCGAAGATGTACCTGAAGCAACTCATAAACGCAAGTTTATGTCTGGCCTACTTGGACATTTTTATGCGGAAGTCAATATGTTCAAGCCAACAACCCTTGAAGATGCAATTTCCTTGGCCCATGATACTGAAGACAAAATTTGCGGATGAGACAAGCGACCACAATAATTCCCAACTAATGGTAACTTTGGTTCCAAACAATTCAATTCAAATTTTTGAAGATTCAATCAAAGTCATTTTCTTCCATCTTCATTCCGTAAATCTTAGACACGACCACTTGCTTTGCCATCAAACACAAATCCAGACCCTAAGCCATCTCCATAGTCAAATCCGAACATTCCTAAACTTCCTGCCATTACCAATAATGTATCCAAAGCAAAACCCATAGTTTGTTATAAATGTCATCAACCTGGACATCTAGCAGCCAATTGTCAATCTAAAAAGCCATCTGTCCATATCAATTATCTGGGAGCAATAGAAGATGAAGAATGTGAGGAGATGCCGGACTTTACGGAAGATGATGACGACATTGGTACTACTTCGGATACTTTGCCAGGTATGCCAACTCCCCATTTCTTATTAACAATGAAATGTTTTGTGCATGGTAAAGAAAAGACTATTTTACATTATGATGGGAGCACACATGACTTTATTTCTACAAAATTGGTTAAAGAATTGAATTTACAAATTGTTTCTACACATTATCGCATCAAGGCTGCATTCCTAGATACGAGATAGAACGGAACACAAGAGGTGCATAATTTAGAAATTAAAATTGGTGATTATACTGAACGAAGAAATTTCTTAGTTGTACCTTTGCAGTCTAGTGACATTATCTTAGGAATGCCTTGGCGTCATCAATACAATCCTGATATAGATTATTCTACGCATTCAATTAAAATATATTTTTAAGGAAAACAAATCACACTGCATGGTATGCATGCTTCCAATAAATTTTCATACCTTACTCATACTCAAGCTAAACGTGCATTATGTAAAAGTAGCAAATCCTATTTAATATGGGTGAATGAAATTCAAGCTAAAGAAAAACAGATGCATCCTAGGCATGCACAATTTCTTGCCCAATTCCAAGATTGTTTTGCTGCTGATTTACCACCTAGATTACCACCTTCATGTCTTGAAGATCATAAGATAGAATTAATTCTTGGAGCACAACCACCATGTAAAGCACCATATAGACATAACCAAATTGAACAGAAAGAAATTCAAAACCAAATAGAAGAATTGCTTAACAGAGGATTAATTAGACCTAGTAGTTCTCCATTTGGTGCACCTGTTTTATTAGTGAAAAAGAAAAATAATACTTATCGCATGTGCATTGAATATCGTGCCCTAAATAAAATTACTGTTAAAAATAGATACCCGATTCCTAGGATAGATGATCTTATGGATAAGTTACAAGGATCTGCCATGTTCAGTAAGATAGATCTTAAATCTGGATATCATCAAGTAAGATTGGACAAATCTGATATATTCAAAACTGCATTTAGAACACAATTTGGACACTATGAATTTTTGGTTATGCCTTTCGATTTAACTAATGCACCAGCCACATTCAGTCGTATGATGAATCGCATATTTTTGAAACATCAGCATTGTGTCATTGTTTTCTTTGATGACATATTAGTTTTCAGTAAAAATGAGAATCAGCATTATGAACATTTGTCTTTAGTTTTTAAGTTATTAAAAGACAATCAATTATATGCTAATCCAGAAAAGAGTGAATTCTTCCAAATAGAAATTGAATATCTAGGACATATTATTTCATCAAAAGGTATTAAAGTCGACCCTAAAAAGATAGAAGCAATTTTAAATTGGCCCATACCCAAAAATGTGCATGAATTATGTTCTTTTCTAGGTCTTGCTAGCTTTTACAGAAAATTTGTGAGGAATTTCTCATTACTTGCATTCTGTCTGCCAGCGTTTCCGAGGCAAAAGAGAGAAAACCTGCTTTATTTAAATCTCTTAGGTTAATCCATTTTCAGTTCCTCATCGCAACGCATATAAGCCATAATAATATTGCGCGTATCATGGAGATAACTCAATAGAGAGACACCAAGTCAACCTCAAAAAGGTCTCAAAGAACAACCGCACAAGAATATTTGTATATGCGAATAGATTTCTTTTTATGTCTATTACCTTTGACAAAACTCTTAAAGAAGGGTATTGTGTATAATTGGTCTGACAATCAACAAAAGTCCTTTGATTTGCTGAAACTTGCTTTAACTCATGCTCCTGTATTACAATTACCTGACTTCAATAGACCGTTCTTTTTAGTAGTTACTGATGCTAGTGGATCCGGAATAGGAGCAGTCCTTATGCAAGATTCTCATCCCATAGCTTACTCTAGCTGCAAACTCAAACCATCTGAACTTAGATATTCTACCTATGACAAGGAATTGCTAGCCGTAGTACAAGCCTTACGTTAATGGAAACATTATTTAATGGGATCTGAATTTATGATCAAAACTGACCAACAAAGCATTAGACATCTCCTTAGTCAACCACAAATATCTGACTGACACATTAAATGGGCCGCTTTTATTCAAAGTTTTCATCCCTTTATACAATATCAACCTGGAAAAGAGAATGTTGTTGCTGATACTTTGAGTAGAAGACCGATAATTCACAATATTTCTGTGATATCATTTGATTCCCTTATTCCTATGAAAGATACTTATCATCAGGATCCTACTTTTCAAGCTGATTGGAATAAACTAGTTGCAAATAATTGGATTCCTATTGATTCATTGTCTTACAATAAAGGATTTATGTTTTATGAAAAAAAATTATGTGTGACTGTTCCATTTCGATCATTTGTTTTGCATGAAATTCATTGTCCTCCATATCAAGGTCATAGAGGAATTATATCTACTTTGCGTACATTGATTGAAGATTTTTATTGGCCACATATGGACACTGATGTATCTAACTTTGTATCTGAATGCCTAATTTGTCAACGAGTTAAAAGACACCATGGTAAACAATATGGTTTATTAATGCCACTATCCATTCCATCACGACCATGGGAACATATTTCAATGGATTTTATCATTGGTTTACCTAACACTAAAGCTAACCACGATATGATTTGGACTGTTGTAGACAGCTTTAGCAAACAAGCATATTTTATTCCATGTGCAAGGAAACTTTAACTGCATCTCAAGCTGCTCAATTGTTTTTGAAATTTGTTTTCACTAACCATGGTTTACCAAAAGTCATTATTTCTGATCATGATTCTAGATTCTGCAATAATTTTTGGATTGCTTTGTTTGCTAACTTAGGAACAAAGATTGATTTTTCATCTGCATTTCATCCTGAAACAAATGGTCAAACAGAAGCTACTAACAGTACTATTTTAGATCTTTTGCGTGCTTACACAATCTCAAAACCACATACATGGGATACATATCTACATTTACTTCAGTTTGCATATAATAACACACCACATACAGCTACAAAGAAAGCACCATTTGAAATTATTTATGGATATCGATTGCCTACACCTGTTACATCATTATCAAACAAAATTCAAACTGCTGATGATTTTGCTAATATGCATACTACTATTTTTTATGAAGTTAAAGATATGATTGCCAAAGCTCAGCAATCATACACAAAACAAGCAAACAAGAAAAGATAGGCTATGAATTTTAAAGTTGATGATTATGTTTGGTTACAAATTGAAAAACGAAGATTAGAAAGTTTAGATAAACACCCCGTTGTCAAATTAGCACCTAGATTTTATGGACCATTCAAGATCATACACAAAATCAATGACAATGCATTTAAACTAGAATTACCACAACATTGGAAAATCCACAACACCTTCCATATCAGTTTATTACGACCTTTTAGAGGACAACTACCTGTACACCCTGTCTATGAAAACCCTCCTTTGCTAGACAACGAAACTGAAATCCTTGAGCCTGAAACTATTATAGATACTAACTTTATGACCACTAGAACTGGCCGTAGATATTCTAGATATTTGGTCAAGTTTAAAAATCATCCTGTTGAAGAGGCCCAATGGATGCAGGCTAGAGACCTAAGTGCTTTCCCCACACTGCTAGCTCCACACTGAGCTAATAGCAATTGAGGACAATTGCTATCCTACCCCGGGGGTATGTTGCCAGGAGGCATATTCCACGATGGATTCCGTGAGGTTTTGCGGTGGATTCCATAAAATTTTATTACCGTGGCTCATACACAAGGTGGATTCTTTGTGCGAAAAGTCGATGGGGATGCCTATCCTTTTCGGGTGTTTTGTTAATTTAATGTGTAAGTGGGTGATTCCATAGCCGATGATTCCACAAAATACATATTTAAATTAATAAACGTTTATGAGTTTAGAGTGCGCACTCGTAATAAATTAAGGTTAGGATTGATTTCTAACCAATTTATTTTTGTAAGTGAAGACTGCTAGGTATTCACTTTTATCGGTTTAATTATATTATTTTTCTAACGATTGTGAATGCTTCAGTTGATGTGTAGAGCAAGCAGCGGTGGCAGTGGGAAGCATTGGAGGATAGCGCGTATTCAAATTATCATCAATTTTTTATGGGCGCGTATCTTAGGCATGGCGCCTATATTTTGTCGCGCTTATTTATTAAAGCGCTTGATATTTATTTATTATTTTTGTATGCGCATGGGCGTATGATTTAAATATTTGTATTGGACATTGTATATTGGGTACCACCTGACTTCTTGGGCGCCCAATAGGTTTAATTCTTTAGTGGCACAAAAGCTAAAGTGTGCTAATTGTAAATTGGGCTATTTCTTGAGCTTGAAGATGAATAATATATAAAATGCATGCTTTGTGGAGCACTCACACAAGGCATGGGGGGAGATTGCACCCAATTGGTCTCTTGTTCATGTCATGCAAGCTTTCTTCATTGATTTTTGTGCAAAAAGTAGAGTTCTTTTATTCTTGGGGACCTTCTGACACTCACTACACACGCATACGGCGTCCGATTTGTGCACCATGACCCTTGAAGTTAGGATGAGATCCTTTTAAAGTTACCTTAGAATAAGCCATCCTTGACCATTATGAGACTAACAAAGAGTGAAGGGAAAAGGGAAAATACATGCTTAATAGTGTTTTTAAGTGTGGAAGACTTAATAAGATTGATAATGGTCCAAAGAAGAAAAGAATAGAAACAAACATGCAATAGTCATGTCATACAATTGTTTATAATTTCACTCATGTACCCAAACACATGAAAATGATGCTACCAATTTCTTGCATGTTCCATTCCAAATTATTTTATTAATGAAGTAGCAAATTAATAGCATTTCTTTGAGTTGGAAAAGCATCTAAGTACAGCTGCCTAAAAAGTGTTTCGATATAAAAACTCTATTCAAAAGGCAAAGAAAACTTAAGAGAAGTGAATTCTTGTTAAGTTTATGCTCAAATGTGATTGTTAATTATTCCTCTTTTACAAAATCTCAATGAAGTTGTGAGAATGACCAATATAGATTTATATTACACTAATAATTTTTTTTAAAAAATCTAATGCTAGGGAGTAGATACACATTGAATAATAATGAATCAAGAAATTGGAAAGAGATTTCCCTATGTGTAATGTGATGACAAGATGGCTATATGTTATTTAGAAACTTCTACACTTTCAGTCTTGAAACGTAGTATGTTAATACCTACACCATAAACATGTATGTTAATGCATGTAGCATAAAGATGTATACCTTCATTCTTGAAATAAATTGCATAAGTACATACATTTTAATATTTATGGGGATGCTTATAATCTTCCTTGACTACATTATCATGTCATCTTTATTGTTTGTTATTTTTAGGTTCCTTGTATATGTTGTTGTGATGGGTTTGAGTAGTAATAATTAATTTTTGACATTTTGATTTATCTATTTGCTTCAATTTAACAAACCATTCCACACTCTTTCCAAAAGAATGCATCTATTTCAACCATAGCATTTCATGCTTTAGATGCCTTTGTTGTGTCATTACATGATATAGGATGTTTAAATATGCATTTGTGGCCTATCAATGACCTTTTCACCAATAACACGTTGAGTGTTTCCATTTACAATCAAACCAACTTAGAAGGAGGTTAGAAGTGTCCTTCAATTCATATAGTTCCCAAAGCGAAAGGAGAATATAAATAACCATGCATAATTCGATGGTATGTCCATGCACATTGTTTAGTCTATATCCTGTAGTTTTCAATAATTTTTATAAGATTTGCAACTCTAAAACGTCAAACAATTTTTTTGGGAGTTGCAACTCAAAAACATCATAACTTATCCATCAAATATCGAAATATGGAATTGGGTTTTAGGTCCTCAAATTGACAATGGTCTATAAGCTAGCATGGAAAGAATTATGAAATTCTCCTTTCAAGTAATAAACATTCAATGTTTAAGAAATACAGTTTTTTGTGCTTTTGTTCTTGTGAAGGATTGATTGCATGCCTATAAGTAGTCATAATATGCAATTTCATAGTCATATGTGTCCTAATGGTAATTAGGTCATATTGGCCATATAAGTTGAACATTTTTCTTGTAGTTCGTGAATGTTCTTTCAACACAACATTTATTGTTGAAAACTTAGGACTTGCATGTACACAACGACTCTCAAAATTATGTGTATATAATTTTCTCATATTTATGTAGCTAGATTACACATGTTTCTTATAGTCTTCCTAATATACACTCTCCAAAAGTGAGATATGTTGGAGGTCACTCAAATGCCTACCTCTCAAATACGCACATATGCAATAGCTAGCCAATTATGTAAGGCCCCCAAATGAAAAGAAGAGATGGTGGTCTCATTGAACATTAGGAAGTTTTCTCATTTAGCAATGGAAGGGGTCTAACCTTATAGACTAAATGGTTATGAGATGGCTTATGTGGACTTAATTGCTGGGTCAAGTGGAAAATAGTAGATGAGGAAGTAGAGTATACAGTTGAGGCACTTTACATTAGTAGAAAGTTATCATGTGTAGTTGCTCAATGGTGTCAAACCCCCCCCCCCAATGCACTATACATATAGGTGGTGGTCAGTGGGTTGGTTGAACTCATGGGCAATGAGGAAAGGTGAACTATCCACATGCATCTATGGATAGCCAACCTTTAGCACTTGCATGCATAGACAATGCTATCCTCCAATATATTAAAGTTATTGAGCACTCAAACCTTCCACGCTAACCATGCTTAAATCACAATTGAAGCTTGTAGGAATGCATGGATGGATAAAGACTCCAACTACGAGTTGTGTTTTGTATGAAAGAAACTGTCAATTCTCTTTTATTATATGTTGCACTTTTATTCATAAATTCTCGTATATTTTTCCATGCTATGACTCCAACCTTTTAATTGATCTGAATTTCAAGTTTTGGATCAAGTGTTATGGCCGCTTGAAGCTCTACATTGTGTGTGGAATTTTTTGCATGTGCTATGCATAAAGACAAAAAACCATGTTTTTTTAATTTTTGGGCCACTTTCAAAAGGAAAATATGTTGGTTTTCCCATTAGCTTTGTAATACATAGAGCTTGTTGCAAAGCACAACATGTAGCAAACCTAACATTTAAAAATTGAAAAGTATAGCCTCATCAAAGATAAAAGAAATTGCATAAGTTAACAAATTAAGAAAGAATAGAGAGAAAACACATGATAGCACCCAACATCCCCCATGATAAAAGTCATGATTTGCCATACTACACTATGGAAATATTGAGTAGCATAGATACATATACATCTATATCTCATGCTTATGAGCAAAGGGGGTACAAATATCAATGGAAGTTGAGGTTTAGTGTATGAGGAGGTCTCCTAAAGGTTATTACACTAGATGCATGTGCCAAATCTTGGTATTTCGATATCTTAGTTGCCTTTGGAGCGTGCCAAAACTTCCACAATGGCTCTTAAGCTTTGGGTAAGTGAGATACAACAAGCACGTATTTTGTCCCATTCTATAGTTTCAACATGATCCAAATGTTTTTGTGCTCAAAATAGTAATACACATCAATTTTGGACTTTCACTTTTCCTAGCTTGAATGCATTACTTTTTGTAATTGTTGCTAAGATATATCTAATTATTGGTAAGGCCTAAGCCATACTTCAAACCTTACAAAATGAATTGACATGCACTAAGGCCATAATATAAATGTTACAATCATAATAAATAATTCCACACATATCCACATAAATAAATCCACAATAATAGTAGCACTCAAAATAACAAACCCTTGCACCAAAGGTGCTCCACTACTAAATACAAAAGTCATTGCATCTACATTACTTCAGATACTAATAATCTACTCACTTATAAAGACAAAAGACACTAAATTGATGCCTTGTACTCACCAAGGACAATGTGACCAGTGTTACACATGTGCACACATGTAACAAGTCACTATTATATAGAGAATAAAAAATAATAATGAAAAGTCACAAAATAAATAGACAACAACATTGTTTTCATAGAAATAAAAGAAAATTAGAACAAAGTTTGCCATTGAGTTCTGTTTATCCTTTCTATTATTAAGGAAATGTTTTTTTTTTCGGTTGGGGGGACATACGACAGTTCCACGCTCTCCCCAGCGGAAGCTTCCTGTCGACCACATGTCCCCCTTGGGGGTGCCTTGACCTTGCCTGCATCAAGGTCTCCTACCTTGCATTTATTTATGAGAGCTTCCCTCCGTCTATCCCATAGGTAGAGTGGTGGATAGAGAAAACTCAAAGAAAACTACAAAATGTAAGGGTAGGGCTTCTTCTCTCCAATCTTTGTCAACCTTTCAACTGAGGTTGTTGCAAGCTTGCACATCAAGAAAAAACATAATTGAATATTTGCAAGAAGAAAAAACACAAGCATGCATCAAAATATGTTAAATAATGTATAAATATATCATAATTAATGTATATTATAATTAACATGTATTATATTATATATTAGATATTATATATATTAGATGTTATATATAGATACATTTATATTAGAAAAAAAAATAAACACACACAATCATATTTATATATAATATACTATACTTATCATGTGTGTGTGTGTGTGTGTGTGTGTGTGTGTGTGTGTGTGTGTGTGTGTGTGTGTGTGTGTGTGTGTGTGTGTGTGTGTGTGTGTGTGTGTGTGTGTGTGTGTGTGTGTGTGTGTGTGTGTGTGTGTGTGTGTGTGTGTGTGTGTGTGTGTGTGTGTGTGTGTGTGTGTGTGTGTGTGTGTGTGTGTGTGTGTGTGTGTGTGTGTGTGTGTGTGTGTGTGTGTGTGTGTGTGTGTGTGTGTGTGTGTGTAAAATTATATACATTTAGATATAAATTTTACATTATATATAATAACATCTTTATCTATGTATAATGTTTATCTCATATTTAAATTACGTTATACACACACACACACACACACACACCCCATTGGGCACTCCTATTACATGATTTGTTCATATGTTTGTTAATGAAAACTAATAATAGTATGCAATTAATTTGTGTGGTGTAATAATGTATTTTGTGAAGTGTTTTGGTCATAGTTAATTCCTTATAGGATCCTTTTAGAACTTATCCCTTAAGACACACACCACATCAAACTCACACATAAAGGTTGCCGTAGAATAAATGACTACTTACAAAAAGGTTCTTCCTTTAGCTAATTTACTTGCACATGAAAATTCATTGTTTAACTTGGATATTTTCAACCACATAATTTTCATTCTCAACCATATCAACTTACGATTGTGGATCTAAATGTAAAGTTCTCATGCCACCAAAGACAATTCAAGGTGAATGGAAATTGTGGGATATAATCGTATAGCATATCAATTATCTTTCTCCCATTCCAAGTCACATCATATATGGTGTTGTATAAAAAGACAAAAAAGGACGAAAATAACATGCCTTCGAACCTCAATGGGAAGGCTGGTGCAAAGCACTGGGAGGAGAACATCAACACAAAGCACCAGGAGAATCTAAGCATAGAGTGCCCAGTAATGCTTATTAAGATGTTTATCTTTGCATTTTATCTTAGCATTTGCGCTTTTGTGTTTAAAGGAAGCACATACCCCCTCCCTCTCCAAAAATTATTTAAGAGACACCCTTGAACCCCCTAGTACTATCCTCTACACTCAATGTAGGATACACATCACACCCTCCACTTTGAACACACAATACACACCAACTCAACCTCCACTTAAGCAAGAGGAGTACTTGGAGAATTCATTAATGTGAGGGGGAACTGTTGCCTCATCGCATTGATCTTTGTAATTAGAACTTCTCCCAACTAGGGAGCCTTATCTTTAGTCCTTGCCAAATTTTCTAACCAAAATGCCGCTTGAATACCACAACCATTAATTATGCCACTTTATATGTGAGTAATGACCCGAGTGAAGGGACATCAAATATGGTTCTATCTAATAAATAAACTCCTACATATCAAAATCAAATTATTGTAGTCCAAGTTCACTTTGTTGCATGCGATTAGTATTAATTAAAAAATCAATTATTGTTTGGAGAAAATGATGTTTCTTATAGTAAGCGAATGTGCACTACTAAATTCTCATAGTAGTATGTTGAGTTTTGGGATGGATTTGTTTTTCTTTCTCCTCCATCTTGTTTGAGGATTAATTCTAATGTACTCAAGGCATCCTTCTACCCATAGAGTAGGATGACCACTAATGGTGTGGACCATGTAGTCACTAGTGAATGAGCCTCATTTTTGTAAAAATTACCTAGCATGGTGTAGATCCTAGGTTATCAATAGTTTTGATTTGTCAATTATGGAATTGGCAAGTGTTCATTTTGCTAGTAAAAGAATATGTTCTAATTGATTAACGTGTCTGCTTAAAGGAATCATGTGATGAGCCCTATGTAATAGGTTAATTAAGCAACTAAAGATTGCCGAGTGAGTGGGTGAGAACCTATAAGAGGATGGAGCTCCACACAATCCCATCCTATGAACGGGTGGGCCTAAACTGTAAAGTGCCTTTCTATATTATTACTAGGATTAGAATCAAGCGATCATAATCACCTAGGAGAAGGAGAGAAGGGAGAGACTGCAGCCATGGAAGGACAGGGAAGAAGGTGAAGAAGGTGAAAGGACAAATGTATATTCATCAAATGGTGCCTATGCAGTGTCCCTTACACCTTTTATACTTAGGTCAACTTGACCTAAGTATTTCCCCTCCATTACAATCCATCCCCACTCAAAATGAAGTTTTTGTCCTCAAAAACAAAGATCAGACTTATTGGTATAGCCAAGTAGTGGGCTGCAGAGTACTACTCTGTACAGCATTACAAGTGGCAAAAGATAGTGGGGGGGTTCTTGGCATAGACCCAGTAAAAGATTGCCTAATATTCAAGAGTAGTACTAGTCTATGCAGAGGGTCAAGGTTAGCCTATAGCCACCCGGATCAAAAGGGAAAGTGGTATCGCTGCCATGCATTGGATCAGCTTCCATAAGGTCAAAGTCAAGTACAGCTGGAAGCATGATCAGCATGGTGGTATTCGCTAGCTCTTCCATAAGCCTCTCAGGCATCACCATGCTCTGTATAACTGAAGCATATGAGGCTGAAGTCACCATTGCATGGACTACATTAGCCCCTAAGTGCTGCATATTCATGGACCCTGCATTCTTAGTGATGTCCAAGCATTTAAACTGCAGGTCTATGGACTGAAGGGGCTCACGCATGGGGTCATGATCATCCAAATCCACATGCTGCCCATGATCTTCTTTCTTGAACTGAAGTTCTTGTTGTGGACCCATACCAAAATGGTCTTCAACAATATCTTCTCTATCCTTTGCATCATAATACTCTAATACCAAGAGTATTTTGGCAGTCTTTGCCATGCATGTGGCTTGATGATTACAAGATATTGGCTCAGCACATCAATAGCATAAGCCCGCAGCATGCAATTACCGTATCGTATCACTAGTAAGGTGTCTAATGCGTTTAGCCTTAGATAGCAATTTACACACCTACTTATCACCATCGGTCAGCTCAGTAATAGTTCTGACATGCTGCTCATAATCATCTTGCTGCTCATGTACAACAAATGGCTGTCCATGCTTATGACCATAATACTCATGATGTCCATATGGATGGTCATGCCAATGTGGCTGCTGCTCATAATGATATTCATGCTGTCCATACTGCATATGGTGATAATAGCCCTGCTGCACATCAGAGGGACAATTTGGTTGAGCATATGCATTTGCTTCCACTGATATTTGCTTCTCACGTACATAAGCATGCTACTCATATGCAACAGATGGCTGTCCATGCTCATGACCATAATGCTCATGCGGTCCATATGGATGGTCGTAGCAATGTGGTTGCTGCTCATAATGATACTCATGCTGTCCATACTGCATGTGGTGATAATAGCCCTGTTGCGCATCACACGCATAACCATCATAAGCATGCTGCCTTTGATCATTGATCCCACAGCATTGGTCATGCTGTCCATAATCTCTATGAGAATGCAGGTCACAAAAATGTTCATGCTGCTGCCCAAATACATCTATTTGCTGTTGCCTACTACCAAAACTTTGGTCATATTGTTGCCCATAAACATGCTGCCCAAGATTGCATGATGACTGTTCAACATGACTACAACAGTGTCCTTGCATCCTAGGCTAACCATAAGTATGATGATTGGCAACTCCATGAGCATAGGTATCAGCATGATGTCGGTCATAATCACTTGCTTGCCACTCCTGCATTGCATCAAGGTCTCCATGAGGCAGCTGCCCATATGGTTGCGTGGCGTAAGAATCTCCATATGCATGATGCTGACCAATGTTGTATGAGCTACCATATACATGTCCATGATCATGACTTGCATAAGAACTGTGTTGCTGCATAAAGGAGTGCTTGTAAGCGTAATCATGCTGTCCATAATGGCCATAATCATGCTGCCCATGATAGCACTGCATTTGGATTCTATGAGTGCCATTCAGTTGGCTAAGAATCCGGTCTTCCATGCGAAGACGAAACACATTGAGGTGAGGTATCACTTCATACGTGGTGTCGTGGAGGACAAGTCTATTGACCTTGTCAAGATCTCCACTGACGAGAATCCTGCAGATCTACTCACGAAGAGCCTCACTACTGAGCGCTTTGCCTTCCTCAAGAGGTTGATGGCCGTTGGATGAGATGTCGCCTTTCCCCATCCCTTGTATGTATGTACATTTGTACTGTCTTTTCTTTTTTTCTTTTCTCTCTCACTAGGGCAGATTCGCCTTTAAGTGGGAGGTTGTTGGGGGTAAAGGCGCCTCCGCCATGCCGCCCCGTGTATTACTACACTGACAGTACCCGCCATTGCACACTGCAGGTGGCGAGCGCCCGTCAATTCACTTTATTCTTTATTCTTTTAGTGATAGTTTGAATAAAGGAAGGCCCGGTCACACATTGTGACTGTTGGAGTTCCCATTTCTTGTCTCTCTCTTTCTTGCTCTTGCTCTCCCACCATAGCTCGCGTGCAAGCTTCGATCGTTCTCACCTTTCACCAAGTTTATTTCACTTATTAAATATGCACCCTCCATGGATACTGCTCAACAAGTGTCCAAGTTCTATAATAGGCTAAATTATCCTCTGAACACTCATTTGGAATTAATGTGCCCAATAGACCTCCAAGATGCTTTGATTCGAGTTGCTCCTATTGTGCGGGAAGTACAATTAATCATCCTTGAAGTGAGATCCCTTTCAAGGTGCAGTATACCATGGCCTTCCATTCTCTGTAAAACATGATTGCCCTATGGGCATGGCAGAACTGGACCATCCATCTTGAAACCACCAAGGTTGATCAATTTCCTGCAATTTGCCACAGCATGAAAATACTCTCTACCAGACTAATCACCAAGTTGTGATTATAGCGCATATTCTATCACACCAGCTTCACTAGAAGCAACTACTACTGCTCCCTTCCAAGCCAACAAAATTTTGTTTGCACTCAAATCATGTGCCAAGATCTGACAGAAGATGCCCAACTCCAAGAAGATTGAGTACTTCACATTCTGGCAGCAAGGTTTTCATCTACGTTTTTCAAGTCTTCGAAGCTGGTTGATGATGCCCAAAGAAGGACATCTGAAATGGCCAAGTCAATCCTTTCAGCAAGAAAGTCTCTTCAGCTGTTACAACATGTGCATTGTGATGCAGCAAATGAGTTTAGTAGCAATGATCAAACACTTGCCGCCTCATCTTTGTTGCCATTAGTGGTCTAATTACAATGCCAAAGCTCAGACCCTAACAATCCTTGCAAAGAACAATCGTGAAGCAGTCAACAACTCATCCTTCAGCATTTATGAAGTATTCTAGCCCAAACATTTCTAGGAATGCGTTCTTATACAAACTAGTGCAATTGCACCAACCCTGTTTTAAGTCCTTGTACTAGAGTTTACATGTGCCACACATTTGAGGATCTCAGCATTGCCTTGTACTGAGCATGCACTCACTGATTTAATGCAGGCTTTTGCAGCATGTCAAGTGGTCTGTGTATGATCCATCCCGGTACATTACATGGGTAATGCCCAAAAGTAATGTCTAAAACTAACCTTCAAAGGATCCTTGTTTTAAGCACCCCATTGTACAATAAGGGAAACTGAAGACTTGCTTAGCTTGATCGTAATCCTTATCTTTTCATATGAAAAGACCAACAAAGAAGTCCTCAATCCCTATAAAACCTTGAAGACTAGAAGGTATGTATAGTCCCCAATCTGCTATGTGAATAACTACTGAAGACCTCCTTCTATGAACTTCCCACGTGCATCATGACAATAAAAGGAGCTCCTTGTGCCACATCCCAGATTGTAAACTCTGAATCAAACCATGATGCCGATTCTAACAATCTAACTTTCTTAAGGATTCCAAGATCCTGGATTTTCAATACTATAATGACATTATATGCATCTTTGATTACAATCAATCAGAAGCATCTGTTATTGATATCTAGCCACATGTACTGCTTCTCATAGGGATTTCAGGAATCAACCTTCAGTAATATAAAAGGCACTTGTAGCACATTACATTGCCATCAAGGCCAACCATATTTGCACAGTAATATAAGACTGATGTCCAACCAAATGCATTTCAAACTCGTTATCCTTGCTCAGGAAATCTTCATGACTTTTTGTAAGGATGTTTTCCAGAAGGGTTCCATGTCAAGGAAGTCACTTGTTGATCAGGACACTGAAGCACATCTACCAATGCCTAGCATGCACTAGTGCTCCCACTAGGAGATCCAAGGAATGAAGCAAATGCATGACCTTACAGGAGCTATGTTTTCTAGGATATGACGCTGTCCATAAGTACGCTTCTAATAATCCATCTCTGCTTAGCACTCTAGGAGTGAGTATGATGCCGATCTTGATGATCTTCTCTAATAGGAGCTCTGATGTAATGCACAATCCTAAGACCCGCCTCCTCACATGCAGGAGTTATCGAGATTCCCAGAATTCACCAGGATTCTGCCCCTTTTATGAGCCCATGATTGAGATCGCACGATAAAATGAAGGCCTGCTCTCTACAACACTCTTCTCATGTCAGAGACACAGAGGCCATGGGTTGAGGCCTGCAAGCTTGTCCAATCTTGCTGCTTTTGGGTCTTTTGCCTCTTCTTCCATCAGCTTTGGCAGATGTTCCTCACGTCTGCTCTGTGACTGATTACACTTGCTCATCAATGCACAATGACTCGACCAGATTTTTGATAAAGGGAGGCATTGTTGTCAATGCTTAGTGATGATGATGATTCTGAAGAGCAATTGATTTTTGCTACTAGTACGGTGAACATCATTGGTGAAAGTGATTCTTCTGATCGTAAACCGATAAAATACCAATCGAAGAGTGCACAGGCTATCTGTGTTTCCCCTATACAAAGTGCTCCTCAGATTGTTTGCATAAGTGATGATGATGTCCTTGAAAAGTCAACTGTGGATGATGATCATGACAGCAATAATGGAATTTCATATAAGGAGAATTTAATAACATCCTCATCTGGGGAGCTTCAGATAGGGAATGGCAGTCCAAAAGAAAGTCTCAATTGCCATCCTGGCATTATGATGGAGAAGAGTGGTCTTGAGGATGAAGTCGCATTAAGGCTCGTTGAGAAATTCAGAGGGCTTGATTGCCAAGAAGAGCTTAACCATCATCAACAACAAAGCATGGATCAGGGGCCTAATGATGGCAGGTCTTGCAATGTAGATGCAATCCCAGGTTTTCAAGCTCTCCTAAACATTTGTGGTCAGACAGAACCAGAGTTCTTGAACGAAGTGATTCTGCCTTATGGTCCCGTGATAACGAGTAAAGAGTCGTTGGTCTGCTTAGATCGATCCTTCTCAATTTTTTTTTTCACATGTATAGCAGAAGGTGCCCCCATGAAGGGATCATTGCTAATAAGAGCCAGCTTGTCACCCGTAGCAAAGTCTATAGCCCTAGCTGGAGACTCAAAGTCTACAGCCCTAGCTTCAAGCCAAACACTGAGCATTGACATCAGCACCCTCCTGCAAACCAAGGCCGCTCTCGGCAACTCTGATGGTGTCGTCTTGTCTAGTTGGGATGGCAGTAGCTCCCTCTGCAGATGGAGAAACACTCAACGGCCACCTCTAACTCCTGCTCCTCCAAACCCTCTGCCATGCCCTCGCAGCTTGTTGCGCACCGGTTCAGGGCCCGCCATAACCCATCGCAGGGTCAGTGGAGTGCTCCATTACTAGAATTTTCATCACATTTGAGCTCTGCAAATTTGAGATGCCACTTCTTCCGCCCATGGCCATCAAAAAGGGAAGAAGAGCCTTTGCTGAGACTGTCCACGTCACCTCCTCTTTGACCTCGCGTCCTGCCTCACAGCCGTGATTCATTCATCACAAGCAAGAAGCATTTCGATTTTATCTTTTCCTATCAGTTATCTGCAACCACATCATCAACCCGGGGCATTGGACAGAGGACATGCGAGAGGATGCACTGGAGCCTGCAGACTTGAGCAGCCGCACCCTCTTCCAGGACCCCGCCATTGCAACTTACAACATCAGCTTGGCAACTGCAGGGCTTAATGGTAGCATTCCGCCTACGCTCAGCAAGCTTTCT